>NW_028190453.1:16630-104855 GCF_048542155.1 Nylanderia fulva
GAAGAGATTTGTGATTTCTGAATCGTCATCGATGTTGACGGATAGAAACAAGAACGAAACAATTTCCATCTCGACGCAAACTGACATTGAAAACCTCTCAAAACAACTCAAGATAGAAGAAAACATATTATCGAAAGAGGCAAAAACCGGTATTGTTCAAACAATATCATACACTCGTTCGTATTCGGGACAAAAAAATGAACTCTCGCGAAATTCTACAAGCATTGCGTCATCTCGATGCCAGACATGTTGGAGTCTATGCAGCCGAAGGGGTTCCGAGGGTGTGGACGAGATCGACGGCTATCGTCGCTAACACCGACAAGACAACCACGATCGACCTGGAGAACATTGGATCGCCTTCTACCTCGATGAACACGGCACAGCCACTTACTTCGACAGCTACGGATTGCCCCCCTTGTATCCAGGATTTCTCATCCGACTTCGACGAAACTTCATCATCCATCGCTGGAATATTCAGCAATTACAAGGAATTTTTTCTAAGACTTGCAGACAATACTGTTGTGTATTTTTATATTATATGTGCAGCAGTTATAATCTTAATCAGTTTCTCGCTCTTTTTTTCGAAGATTGTGAATATAACGATTGTTTAATTATACACTTATTTCGTAAAATTTTTACTCATAAAAAACAAGCGAATCATAACAATGCTTCGATTACTTTCCGGACAAACTGTATATAATATAAATTTCGGTATCAACAAATGAATTTTGTTCTGTAAAAATATTTTTAAAATATAAATCATATTTGTACTTTTTAAAATCATTGTTCGATTTTCTTTTACTTCCTCTTTCCAGAAATTTCCTCAACGTGCATGTTCCTGTTCACCTTCATTAAGCCGCGTGTTATTTTTAAATAAAATTTTATTTGCCATTTTTTCAACAATAAGCATTCTTTCTAATCTACAATGATGTATTATTTTTTACCGTGACACGAGTCAGAATGCTCACTTGAACAAATATTTGCGTGTTCTTTTTTTTCTTTTTTTTATTATCCTACGGCATCATCAGCCACTATCTGCCACCGATCCCCGTTCGACCGTATGATGCTTTTCTTGGTCAAACTGTTTGTACTCCACCCTGCCCAATATCGGCCATTTTGATTCAACGAGCTATCCTTGCCATACGTATACCCGAACCCCCATACCGTACTCTACACGCAACTTTAGCTTAAATGCCTCATCTAATTCTTAGACTAGTAAGATCTCGTTTAGCTAAGCATACTAGGACCCTGCTCGGAAACGCGAAGGTCCCGGGTTCAATCTAGAGAAAATCAGAAAAATATAAAAAAAATTCTCATCTCCACCTTTCGGGGTCAGTCGCCATTTTTTTCCCCCAACACTCGCAGTCGGAAAAACCAGACGCTGGTGATGAGGGAAAGACAAGCCACGCCCATGGCGCCAGAGGAGCCGATGGTGGGGGTTTGTTTTGACGAGCCATACCTGCCACTATACTACTCTGTTTCTTCGTCACCTTACTTTCCATTTTTACTTTCACTAATGCTGACAAGCATGAGTCGATTGTTGATATTTTATCTCCTAATATCATAAAAGAAGATAAAACAGTAATAATTGAAACCAAACAGGATTCAGTGTCAGCGTCTATCACGTCCATGTTTAATGCATAAAGTGCATGAAATCTGTTCCGTTACTAGAAGACTCATAGTTCATGCATGAAATACATGAAGAAACGGAACAAATTTTGCACTTCATGCTCTGCGTAGGGCATTCATGCTTTCCATGCGCGAAACGAAACGCAACGCACCTCCTATGATTAGGCGTTTTGTGCACCTCGGCTTCTACAATGCGTTTCTCTGTGTATCGTCTAATATCACGGGGATGGTCGGTCTCTATATCGCGATTAGCGAGTGATCTATGTACATCAACTTCCACGAATCGATTATTGTCGCGGATTATGGTATAGTGAAGGCGGTTAATTTCGCGGTCAATGGCATTCTTGGACACATTCATGGCAACGTTCGGCAGTATCTGCAACATGTTAGCCTGACATTCGTTTGAATTGAAAATACTGTTGTCGTATGATGTTAATAAAAACTCTCTGCGTTGCAATATGTTACTGGGAGCTCGGCTCACGCGTACTTTAATTTTATTTTTATTTTTGATATTGGCATTGGTTTCTTTTTCCGCAAACAGACTTTTGTTAAAAGTATCAAACGGGAACTCGCTCGTTCAGTTATCACGTGAGTAGATAATTCTGAGTCGCGTCCCGCTTGAATAATAATAATGTGCTTCTAATTTTATTCGTACCTTTTCGAAAGTTTCTAAGGACAGTGGCAATGCCTTTATTGCCCGCTCGGCTAAGTTGCTAAACAGCCACGATTTATTTGCTATCGATTGCTGGGGGGTTTCGTGTTCCTCTGACATTCACGCAAATAATAAAATTCGAACTTACAGTATTACTGCTCGCATCGTTACGCTCTATACGGGTCGGCTGCTGCTGCTGCTGCAACTCGATCACTTGTGAGCTGATAACAGCTGCTTTATGTTGGTGATAGATACGGCGAGTTGTCGCTCGTGATGATGCGCTGCCCGTGAGGTTATCGTAGTTTAGTGTTGTGATCCTTGGATGTTGGTGATCCTTTTTGATCCTCAGCTACTCGTTGCACTGCTTGTGTTGTCCGTTTTCTCTTTTTTTCGTTATTGCCGTGGCTTCTGCTTGCTTCCGTCAGCGTTATTGACTATTGACGTGCTCGTCTAACACCTTTTATAAATATTAATATTTTTTGTGTTTTTACAAGACTTTTTTCTATAAGAAAACCTCGGCGATCTCCGGCATACTACCGTTGCCACCAATTTGTTGTACCTCAGGTAAAGCACTTAGGGATGTAGGCCGGATTAGGAAGAGGACTTCCGAATTGTCGGAGTTTTTCCAATAATTTGTAGTCTTGATAGATTTTAAGTTCACTTCTTTATTCAATATATTGATATATAAACTCAATCAAGACTCTGAGTATGATTATTTCTAGATCTTGTGTGACTCCGTTTTTCTTTTTTACTTGCTTAACGCGACTCTTTTTTTTTTTTTTTTTTACGCAGTGGGAATCCTCATGGATACCACCGCTCTCCGGGAAGAGAGCGGATGGTTATGTGGGACTTCTTGCTCCCCTTGGCCGATCCACGAATGGATCGGTCAGGGGGCTCAAGACATACCTCACTAAACCCACTGCGGATACCTTCTCGGGCGTTTAAGGGGGACGGCGAGGATAGGATGCTGGGATCCCATGCCGTCTCGCCGCCCCCCCCCGCCTTATCCCTCCTTGGGAGTGAGGCAACACTCTCCCCCCCGCGAATTGCATCGTGCGGGGTCCTCGCGGTTGCGACGCAGGGCGGTATCAACCCCACGTCGCGCCCTCCCAAAGAGTGTGGGGGGCGGGGTCACGGCTCGAGTGTCCCGCTCGAGCCGCCATCCCCCGCCTCCAGAGTGGTGCTCCCTCCCCCTCCCGAAGGGAGTGGGGGATTCGGCTGCTTAACGCGACTCTCAATTTATTCGCGATGCGACTCTGATGTTGATCTTTTTGAACCCATTCTTTGTTCACTCCCGAGTTTTTACGTAAACTCGGTTTTTCGTTATTTCGTTTGGAAGGAGTGCGTGGCGACAGGCACCTAGTTGCTGAATAGTTTTTACATACGCGGTTAGATTTTGAGCGCAAAGCTGCTCGAAAGACGAAGCTCTTAGCTTGCGTCGCCGCGGTTTCCGGCCCGCTGCTGTATCAGCGGTCTTATCGCGGAAAATATAGTAATTCTATATTTTATATCCGCTGTATATGTAATTATAGCCTTTTGGGCTATAACAATTTAAAATAATGAAATGTAATAAAATCTTTTTCGAAATAAATTTTTATTTTTATGATGCAATATTTTGATATTATAATTATTTTGTAGAGTTTTCAACTGACATTTTATAAACAATTTTTTACATTAATTTAGAAATAACAATTTTTTATATAACACTTTCGGATATTGAATACATTTGACGGTTTTTATTACTCTCTTTTAAAAATGATAAGTTGTTATGAATATATAGCAAATAAATAGTAACAAATAAATAACACAACATATATTATGCTCAATTTATATATAACATATTTTGTTAACATATATTTGTAATAAAATACATATGACTGCATGTATATGTAAGTTGTTAGAAAAATTAAAAATAACTAATTAATAATTTACTTAGCAACTAAGTAATTTAATAATTAAATTATTAGTAGTAACTTAAATAACTAATTAGTTCATATTAAATGTTTGATGTTAAGCTTAATTATTCTTTTTTTTACCTTTAGTAGTATAACTTTTTTTATAAAAATCATAAAATAAATAAAGAAATATTAATATATTGTTGCGCCCCCGTGTTACGCCCCTGGATCTACATCTTTGTATCGGGTGATACTTTTCGCGGGATCAACTCTTTACGCTTCCGGGAGATCGTCGTCAAGGGAGTTGTTGTTAAACAACTAAGGGTCTTCTTCTGTTTTCGGGAGACATGACAGTTTTGGTCTAGCGGTCGCATCGTGCGGACGTTTTCCGAGACCGGAGCTTCTTTGCATTACGAATGCACTATTTGTTATATTTCATTGGTTTCGTGTATTGGTTCCTCATATTAAAGTTCATTTCCCTATCATGCGAGTGTCTTTATTTCGCGCGCGAGTGAGAGTGACTGTGTGTGAGTGACTGAGCGAGAGGCGTCCCGAGGACGCAACATTTTGGGGGCTCGTCCGGGATCAAAACCGAAAGAATCGCATCTTCCTGAGAGAACGCCAAAATGACGACTCAACATTCGCCGAAAGCGACGCGTTCCCGAACAACGATGAAGGAGATAGACGAGACGGATGCGTTGCAGACCGCACTGCGAGAACTACGAGAAATGCGGGCCGAACGAGAACATCAGCAAGCTCGCTTTGAGACTCTTCTCCGAGAGAAGGACGAACAGCTGCACCAGCTCGAATTGAGGATCTCCTCGCAGCAAACTAACCAGCTAAGTCCTTCTAATATAAGAGCTTCTGGGGATACACGACTGAATTTAGCTTGCGCGAGTACCGCGAGTGCCGCGAGTGCCGTGATAAACGCGGGCGAGACGACCGGTGACTTTCGTGCGAAAACGGGCTTAAAACTGAAGCCCGATACATTCGATGGAAGGGTTCCGCTGCGGGAGTTCCTCTCCCAATTTCTTTTGATAGCCGTTGCGAATAATTGGGATGAGAAAGCAAAAATGATTACTCTCGCTGCAAATTTAAGGGGAAAAGCTCGGTCCGTTTTAGAAAATGTTGAGAATTTTGAAGAATTAACATTCGCGGAATTAAAATCAAAATTAGAGTTGCTTTTTGAAGACGGAAACTTGACGCAAAATTATTACTATCTTTTTACGACACGGAAACAAAAATATGGAGAGGATTTCGCTTCCTTTGGAGCCGAACTTGAGAGACTGTCGCGTCTGGCTTACCCCGAATGTCCATATGCGGTCCGCGATAAAATAGCATGCGCGCAATTTGTCTCGGCATTAATAGACGGGTTTGTCAAAAGAACCCTTCAACTGGAGGGAAATTACATCCTTACATTTGGCTATAGAAAGAGCTAAGGCCATAAAAATAATTTAGGGGGATAGTTTTGATAGAAAAAGAGACAATTTTAGTAATAAAGGAAATTACGGCAAAATAAGTCAAAATTATCAAAAGGGAGAGAGGAGCGACGCGCGAACCGATTCCGAAAAAAAGAAAAGCGAACGGTTTGACTCGAAAGGGAAAGCGCAAGTGTCACGTCCGGCCGTATAAATTTTTTCGTTTACTCCAAGTTCCTTAAACGCTATTTGAAAAGCGCGCCAAGCCGGCCATGACGCTTAACTCCGCCTAGAAACTAAGCGTGGCGCTTCGTAGCGCCTAAGGATCTCCCACCACGGTGAGAGCCCCTACTCCGGAGAGTTCCCCCTCTCCAGGCCGCCGCAGGCCCGAGCCGCCGAAACGAAGGACCTCAGAGCAGTCCCGAATTTTGGCAGTTTTCTGCGCGACACCGAACAGTATAGTCGCACTCCTAAATTCTAACTCTAAGTCCAAATTCTAAATCCTAACTCTAATTCTAAAATTCTAACTCTAAGTATAATATTCTAACTCTAAATTCTAAGTCTAAATCTAAATTCTAATTCTAAGTTTTAGTCTCGAATTTTGTACTACTATACGAATAAATCAGTGTATTCATGTGTGAAAACTAGTGTTCAGTATTCTTCAAAACTTCCACTCCCGTGATAAAATACGATAGCGTTTAAATTTGTCATACGGCGTATGAATTCAGAATAATTCAAACTGTGTTTGGAGCGGACCACCGCTCATCACAGTCAGAATTAACATTCTCAGCATTTGCCAAAATAAGGAATTGATAGTGAGGTCCGCCGCATATCAACCCTCCTTATTTGAGTAATCATTCAGAGGATGCATCAAATTCAATATGCCTGAGACGCGACGCGCAGGAAGGAAGAATCAATTACGAAAACTAAATCGACTTTATCGCGAATCAGCGACCGAGGAATATTCTCAATTCCTCGGAGTGGAATATCAGGCCGATCCTGAATACGAGAACATTTTCAACATTAAAAATAATAACAACGACGAACTCCTACAGTGGAAGTGCATACCAATAACGTTCCAACCACGACGCCTGCCGCCGCCAAACATCCCAGTCAACGACCCTCGCCGCACGCACTACCTCCAAGTACGAGCCGACACGATCAAGAAAGTGCTACTGAAGGTAAGTGAAATTCACGTTAACCTAAGGAATCGCGCGTGTTAGCAAATTCAGAGACGCTTCTACCACGTGGAAGAGAACATTCTAGAAAAATCTCCGACGCATTTTTTCTCTTTTCCATCGTCACTGCGGAAGCTATAAAAAAAAGGTCGGGCTATAAAACTAGGGTCGACCACCACATGCGGTGCCACTCTCGGAATTCTAACACGGAAAAACGCAAATAGTTCAATCTCTTAAAAATCTTGTGTCTCAAGAAATAACTTCGTAAATCCGTACAACAAAGTAGTCATTTAAACAATAATCAATTGAGAACACTTTCGATTTACCAACATTACCGACGATATACCGACATACGTTCTTTTACCGACGTTATCGACAATATACCAACATACGTTCTTTTACCGACATTACCGACGATATACCGACATACGTTCTTTTACCAGCGGGTTATCGAGACCTCACTGGCACCTTACCAGTGTTTTACTGAACAATTACCGACGGTTTTGCCGACGACTACTAACGTCTCGATAACTGCCGGGTTCACCGAAGATCTACGAGCGAATGACGCATTATCAATTCGATTACGCAACAAACACAAATGTGCCCACTCACCCTTAGAGGTATAACTCCTCCTCCAGAAGTTAATCTCTTCGTACCGTTTGAACCCTTATTCTATTGCCAAGTTGGTGTCAGGTACATCCATTTTGAGACTAAGGCAGCTCTCTGCATTTCATGCTACTCCACCTTACCTAGAGTCTCGAAATTACTTTGGACAAGGATTCGGAAGCATACTCTAATCATAGGCGGAACACCTGTCGGAATAAATTGCGGAGTCTGCAACTTCCGACTTACCCTCACGCGAATCGGTGATTTGTGCGAGCTTTGTCAGTTTACGTACGAAGATTATTTACGCAACCCCAACGACGTTTCGCATAGAGCAATCGACGAAGCTATCTTTATTACAGTAGAGTCACAGGTAGGTCCCTCGCAATAATCCGATCACCTCAGTTCCAGCGCGAATAACCTCAGATCGCGGGTATCCCCGGGGAGAATCGCATAGATTCGCGTACCCGTAATAGCGATCGTGTCTCGTGGAAAAAGCCGAGCTCTGCATTCAAATTTTCGCAGCCGCGACCCCACGAGACGTAACAAAATTTGGTGACAGCGGTGGGATACGAGTTAATATTTGCGATGGAAACACGAGGGAAATCGGGTACGAAAAAGCTCACTGAAGTATAAATAGACGAACTTCGCACTCAATTACATGCCAAGGAAGCACGGTTACGCGAACAATCCGAGATGCTTCAACAGCAGAAAGAAACGTTCGAACGCGAAAAACGGGCTTCGGAAGAAGACCTCGAAATCATCCGCAGTAACCTCGTGAGTAAAGAAACGGAGATGGAAAAACGTTTGAACTCCATCACAATGGTAGCAACTGAAAAACCCGACTTAAGCGATCATATGCTCCAAGAAATCGAACGATTACGCCAGGAGATAAACTCCATGCGCGGGAACAATACGATACCTACGCAATATATTCCCAGCACCGCGGGACGCTTTCTCGACGAACAGGCGTCTCCCGCATTCCAACACGGAACCAATTATGATAGTCCAAGGGTGTCTTTCAGGGAAGCACTTGAGACTATCCCGCCATTCGACGGTCGAAATATCCCCCTCTCTCAATTTATACGAGCATGTAGACGCGCTAAAGAAATATTCCCACCATCGCCCGAGCGAAACCTAACCCGCCTACTTCTTACTAAGTTACGCGGGCGAGCTATATGCGCCGTTGAAGACGAAGGGTGCGAAACGATAACTCAACTTGCCGACCTCCTGAATGGAGCCTTCGGATCCCCGAAAACCATCGACCAGTATCGTGGGGAGCTGAGCACAATTTACCTTAAACCAAACGAGCATATCCTTGATTTCATTAGCCGCGTAAAAGACTTGCGATCTTCTATAACGGATGCGGAACGCCGAGCGCAAGGAATGCTATCCGTCGGATCAGTAAACGAAATCGACGCCTTAACAGCACGATCTTTCTGCGAGGGCTTGCCACTCGCCTATAGGATACAATTGAGACAAGAACACTATCGCGACCCGTTTCTAGCTTTTTCACACGTCAAAATTCTTGCGAAAAGATCGGAACTAGACAATGAAAGATTCGAAACTCCGCGCCGTTCATACGAACGTAACGTATATCCGAATGAAAGGCCTTTAGCCCACTCGACGCCCATAAAAATAAACACGGAACGATCTCCTAACAACAGATGGACTCGAGCCGAGTACTCGCCGCGCGTCGAACAAACACGGCACAGTAACGCGCCGTTTCCAAAAGCCTATAATAGTACACAGTCACAGAGACCGACAAACACTTACAGAACGGAAGACGCCAACCGAGGGGGTCCCGAGAACAATAGACACGAACGAACCAGTAACAACAAATACTGTAGGTACTGTAAAAATCCGGGACACGAAATAGAGGAGTGCCGGAAAAGACAATACAATAACTCACGTCAGGGAAACTCCCCTCACCCCTCGAGGCCCAGGGACGAGGCTCGAGCGGGAACGTCTCGGGAAACAGATCGTCCAATACGACTAATAAACGCGGAGCAAGCCCTGGAGAAACCAGAATCGCCATGCTAACTCCGAACGATTTTTCGCACGCGCCCACCGTTTCCATTGCCGCGGACGGTTTAGCACGCAACACGAATTTCATGATAGATACTGGCGCGGCACCCAACTTGGTTAAACAAGGCCAACTAAGCCCCGATTGCGTTATCGATAAAAGCATAACTATTTTCCTTAGCGGAATTACAAGCGATAAAATCGAAACGCTCGGAGCGACAAGTATAAAATACCTCGGTCACAGGATCGACCTCCACTTAGTCCCAGACGACTTTCCAATTTCCCAAGGCGGAATTCTAGGATTCGAATTCTTACGCGACGCGTCTAAGATAGATTATTCCAAGCGCTGCATCGTGTGGCAGCAAACGCAAATCCCTTTTAACGATGCTCAGACGGTAAAAATCCCGGCTAGATCGCGGGCTACCGTCTCGCTCCAAGTCAGCAATCCCGAGGTCAGCATAGGATATATTCCGCGAATTCATGTGAACGAAGACATCTACTTAGGAGATGCCATCGTCACTAATCGTAACGGCACAGTATATATGAAAGCCGTTAACATAAGCGACAAGGACCACGAATTGTACTTACCTAGGGTAAGATTACAAGAGATCGAGAAAATTTCCAAATCTTGTCCGCAGAACCTCGAGGATCCTTCATCCTATCTCAAGGGTCATACAAGCACCCTCCTTAACCTAAAATTCCAACGCACGGGTCACATAAACACTGAGGACGGTCCCTTAACCCTAGGGCATCTGGGGACCAATCTCATAAAACATAACGACATAAAACCTCAACACGTCGCAGCGTTGACCCGACAAAACACACAATCTCGTCCCGAAGAAATAAAAACACTGCTGCGGCTTGAACACTTAAATGCGGAGGAGACTAAACACGTACATAACCTCATAAACGTCTACAACGATTTGTTCCGTCTCCCCACCGATAAATTACACTCCACAGACGTCACTACACACACAATCCCGACAACCGACGAATTAGCGGTCCACACGAAACAATACCGATTTCCGCCGATGCACAAGGAGGAAATTAATAAACAAGTACAAGAACTCATCGAGAACGATGTCATTCAACCATCCACTTCACCGTACAACTCCCCCTTGTGGATCGTGCCAAAGAAACCGGACTCGAAAGGTAACAAACGCTGGCGCATGGTAATAGATTATCGGGCGCTGAATGAAAAAACGATCGGGGACGCGTACCCCCTACCGAACATAGTGGAAATCCTCGATCAACTAGGAAGCGCGAAGTACTTTAGCGTATTCGATTTAGCATCGGGTTTCCATCAAATCAAAATGGATAAAGCACACGCCCATAAAACGGCGTTTTCCACACCGTACGGGCATTACGAATTTAAGAGAATGCCGTTTGGGCTCAAAAACGCCCCCGCGACATTCCAAAGACTCATGGACCAGGTACTCACCGGACTTCAAGGCGCCGAACTATTTGTGTACCTTGATGATATCGTATTATATTCGAGCTCACTGCGAGAGCACGAAATAAAGTTCCACAAATTGGCGGAACGACTTAGGAAGGCAGGACTGCGACTCCAGCCCGACAAGTGCGAGTTCCTCCGTAAAGAAGTCACGTACCTGGGACATGTCATAAGCGAAACTGGAGTGAAACCCGATCCTAAAAAGATAACCGCGGTTCAGAGTTTCCCTCGCCCTAAAGACCCGAAGAATATCAAGCAATTTCTCGGGCTAGCGGGATACTACCGGAGGTTCATACCTAATTTTTCGAAGATAGCGCGCCCGCTTACCGATCTGCTGAAAAAGGATGAGACCTTTGTTTGGCATAAGGAACAGGAGACAGCCTTTACGCACCTCCGCGATGCATTGTGCAAAGAACCGATACTACAGTATCCGGATTTTACGAAACCTTTCGTTATAACTACCGACGCATCCGGATATGCAATAGGCGGTGTCCTGAGCCAAGGGCCGATTGGAAAAGACCTCCCTATAGCCTACACCTCCAGGTTACTAAATAAGGCCGAGCGAAACTATTCGACTATAGAAAAGGAACTATTAGCAATAGTTTACAGCGTAAATTTCTTCAGGCCTTACATATACGGTAAGAAGTTTAAATTGGTCACGGATCACAAACCTTTGGTGTGGCTACATTCAGTAAAAGACCCATCTTCCCGTCTTGTCCGATGGCGTCTAAAACTATTAGAATACGAGTATGAGGTATTATACAAAGCAGGAAAAATAAACGCCAATGCAGACGCCCTCTCGCGAAATCCTACCCCAGACCCTATGCCCGAAGTCGAACGAGTCCTCCCTCTCTCACAAATACAAAGATTGTCCGACTCCAATGAATCCCTATTCCCCGCCAAGAAGAAGCGAGGCGCAAAAACTCCACGAATCACAAACAAGCTGGATTGCGGCGAACAGCGTCCCTCACCGACCCCCGATAATTCGAAATCAGAGGAAACAAACTCGCCCCCTAGTTCCAGCGAGGACAGCGACTCGGAAAACGAAACCGATAGCAACTCCAGTTCCAGTAGCGAGGAGTTATTCATAAACGTAAACAGTCCTTTCATTCCACGGGCCGCCGTGAGGCCCCGCGTGATAAATATCCCGGACAATTTCGCGACCCGAAAAGATAACCTTGTCATTTTCATAACGCAACAAGGAACACCGATCGACAAGGGAGCCCAAATATTGCAAGTAGCGAACTCCTTGCCGATGACCAGAGATGCAGCTTTGGGCAGGGCAAGGGTAAGTCGCGAGGGCACCCGACGCGTAATTTCTCTCGCGGTAAAGGAGAGGATTTCCGGCGTTACCGAAAAGGAAATAATAAAAGAAGCAATACACTCGCTACTAGACGTTATCCGAGAATTGGGCTTGCAATCGATCTCGATCAGTAAAGGCAACGTTGACAATGTAGATTGGAATACGATATATAACCTCTTAATTAAAATACTAGACGAAATCGACATAAGAATATTTATTTGTACGAACGACAACGGTCCCCGGGAAGGACCAAAGGGAACAAATTCTCGCCGAAAATCATTGTTCCGCGGTAGCAGGACACAAGGGCATCACCAAAACTTACAATAGGATTAAAAAACGCTACACTTGGAGCGATATAGAAACTGATGTCCAAAATTTCGTCAAAAACTGCCGCGCGTGTCAATTAAAGAAATTGGTTCGCGTAAAAACCAAGCAACCAATGATCCTAACCGACACCCCCGATTCGGCCTTCGAAAAGGTCTCCATGGATATAATGGGTCCCCTCCCAACCACGAAACAAAACAATACGTACATCCTAACTATACAGGACCTGCTAACCAAATACTCCCTTGCGATCCCACTCCGACAAGCAGGAGCGATACAAGTAGCAGAAGCATTTACTAACGACCTTATTTGTACATTCGGCGCGCCAAAAGCGATCCTCACCGACCAGGGCTCACACTTTATAAACAGCGTCATGAGGACAGTAGCCCGAAAATTTAAAATCAAGCAATGTAAGACCACAGCGTACAGACCACAAGCGAACGGATCGGTAGAACGATCACACCAGGTACTCTGGGAATATTTGAAGCAATTTGTTGATAAAAATAGTGAATGGGATCAAATTTTAAAACTAGCATCGTTTTCGTATAATACGAGCGTACATGAGGGTACAAAATACACTCCGTACGAACTCATTTTCGGGAAAATCGCGCGGGTCCCCTCGAGCGACCCGGACATCGAAAGCATGACTAACGAAAGCTATACACAATATTTAACCACACTATTCAACAAATTGCGCGATTCCCAAACAGCCGCACGCGAAAACTTAAATAATGCTAAGAATAGAAGTAAGAAATACTACGATAAGAAAATCAATACGCGTAAATTTAAGATTAACGATAGCGTTTATTTACTTAAGGAACCTAACAAAAGGAAATTAGGAGACCAATATACAGGTCCCTATAGGATAATAAAGATACTAGGTAAAAATAACGTTAAGTTAGCTATAAGCAATAGTAAGACTAAAACCGTACATATGGACAAGTTAAAGCCCTCACCACATCAAGCCCCCACCCTTGAAGACCCCCACTCCGAAGACGAATATATCTCGGACGCCCCAACGGAGGACGGGCCAGTAATCAACCAACCACGCTAAGATGAGGACTCTCGCAATTATCCTGTGCATGGCCTTCCTGGCCCCACTATCCAGCGGACTAATCGGATACGACTGTGGAGGACGGGGCCTGAACATCACAACACTCTCCCTCTTAGATATCGAAGAGTGTAAAACCAACAGCATCGAACCTAAGAAGGAGGAAGTCTATATACAACTACTCCAACTCAGTGAATTCGTGCATACTCCTGCCTACCAATGCAAAATCGAAATAGACCGGACTATATTTTACTGCGGAATGCACTCTCATATAGCAGCGGTGCAGAACGGAAGACAGGAGTATATCCATGAAATATCGGCAGACACATGCCGAAAGTTGCACGAAACAGGGACCATATCTCTAGGAGTTAACCAGCACATTACGGGGATTAAGCCAAATGCAACAAACCTAAGAGCAATGACACTCGCAGGATCAGTTAAGACAGACGGAAAATGCAGCGGCACCCAGTTCAGCGACGCATACGGTTCATGGGACGACGTGATCGTGCAAGCCTCAGTACGAATCACGATACGACAATTGGAGCTGCCCGTTGGATACAATAACAATGAAGTGATACTTCCATCCGGCACTCGCTGTCCCGTAACGACAGGCGAATGCATTGATGCCGACGGCGCCTCCACCTTCTGGACAATCCTGCCAATTGACAACTGTCACTTTGGACGATACGATGTTCTCTACGAAGGAATAGCATATCGATTGTCGCCCGGCACTCCCCAAGAGGAAGCGCCAACGATTTATACAGTCACGGCGCGTGATACAACCTTCGCATTAGCAAGGACAACCGAGACCAACGTATGCGGATACAACCTTTGGCGAACGGAACATCCCAAGCTGTGTATCCTCGAAACGAGGCCCGAACGGACATTCAAAAGCCGTTCCAAGGTCAGAATCGACAACCTCGACATCTTCACATATGTGAATTCAAAATTTATATACGTCGAGAAACACCTGAAAACCCAGCTGACCCAACTATACAAGGATATTATGGAGCAAAAATGTGCACTGGAAAGGCAGATCCTCCTCAACGCACTTTCTCTAGCAAGCATAGCACCTGACGAAATGGCGCATCGAATAATGAAGTCTCCAGGTTATACCGCCATAACTGCAGGTGAAGTTATACACCTCATCAAATGTATACCTGTAAAATGCCGCCTACGACCTACCGAGGAGTGCTACAACGAACTCCCCGTCACTCATCAAAATAAGTCACTCTTCCTCTTACCAAGATCGAAGATACTTACTAAAGCCGGAACATCGAGGGATTGCAATGAACTATTACCAACTCTATACCAAATACACAACACCTGGTATAGACTAACACCGAAACCCGTGGAATCGGTGGCACCGCCTACTATCAGGCCTCTAACCAAACCCTCATGGAAGTACGTAAGCCCGGATTCACTCGCTTCCAGTGGTATCTATACGAACGAAGATCTTGATCGTCTTCGCGACCATATCATGTTCCCCGTGGAAAAACCCTCCATGCTCCACACAATCGCCAGGGGAGCAATGGGACAGGAAATTCCTACAGGCAGTTTCTCCTTGCTAAATTTATTAGACGAGAAATCTCTCGACCGAATAGCGGAAAATACCGGAGCCAGGCTATGGAAGGGATTTATAAGCTTCGGATCCGCCAGCGCCGGAGTACTTGGCATCTTCGTTACCGTACGGTTGATAAAATTAATAATCGACACCCTGATCCATGGGTACGCACTCCACTCGGTGTACGGATGGAGTCTACATCTACTCGGAGCCATTTGGACCTCGGTGACCAACGTTCTCCTACACCTTGGTAGATCAGCGGACGGAGAACAGGACAACGGACGAGAACTGCTACACCAGAAACCCCCTCCAACGAACGAAGAAGAAACACCCTTAACCCTGCCCACACAACAAACCCCTTCGATTAACGAATCAGACAGTGGCAAAGTGTGTGCAAAAACTCACCCTACGAGTGTTCCCCCAATGAAAGATTACGGCGAACTAAATAAATATTTACATAATCAATGTTAAGTTAAGAACCTAATCGTAGCGCATAGAAAACTAAGTCCAAAATGTTGGAACATTAAATTCCAACATTTTTATTTTAAGGGGGGAGGTGTCACGTCCGGCCGTATAAATTTTTTCGTTTACTCCAAGTTCCTTAAACGCTATTTGAAAAGCGCGCCAAGCCGGCCATGACGCTTAACTCCGCCTAGAAACTAAGCGTGGCGCTTCGTAGCGCCTAAGGATCTCCCACCACGGTGAGAGCCCCTACTCCGGAGAGTTCCCCCTCTCCAGGCCGCCGCAGGCCCGAGCCGCCGAAACGAAGGTCCTCAGAGCAGTCCCGAATTTTGGCAGTTCTCTGCGCGACACCGAACAGTATAGTCGCACTCCTAAATTCTAACTCTAAGTCCAAATTCTAAATCCTAACTCTAATTCTAAAATTCTAACTCTAAGTATAATATTCTAACTCTAAATTCTAAGTCTAAATCTAAATTCTAATTCTAAGTTTTAGTCTCGAATTTTGTACTACTATACGAATAAATCAGTGTATTCATGTGTGAAAACTAGTGTTCAGTATTCTTCAAAACTTCCACTCCCGTGATAAAATACGATAGCGTTTAAATTTGTCATACGGCGTTTGAATTCAGAATAATTCAAACTGTGTTTGGAGCGGACCACCGCTCATCACAGTCAGAATTAACATTCTCAGCATTTGCCAAAATAAGGAATTGATAGTGAGGTCCGCCGCATATCAACCCTCCTTATTTGAGTAATCATTCAGAGGATGCATCAAATTCAATATGCCTAAGACGCGACGCGCAGGAAGGAAGAATCAATTACGAAAACTAAACCGACTTTATCGCGAATCAGCGACCGAGGAATATTCTCAATTCCTCGGAGTGGAATATCAGGCCGATCCTGAATACGAGAACATTTTCAACATTAAAAATAATAACAACGACGAACTCCTACAGTGGAAGTGCATACCAATAACGTTCCAACCACGACGCCTGCCGCCGCCAAACATCCCAGTAAACGACCCTCGCCGCACGCACTACCTCCAAGTACGAGCCGACACGATCAAGAAAGTGCTACTGAAGGTAAGTGAAATTCACGTTAACCTAAGGAATCGCGCGTGTTAGCAAATTCAGAGACGCTTCTACCACGTGGAAGAGAACATTCTAGAAAAATCTCCGACGCATTTTTCCTCTTTTCCATCGTCACTGCGGAAGCTATAAAAAAAAGGTCGGGCTATAAAACTAGGGTCGACCACCACATGCGGTGCCACTCTCGGAATTCTAACACGGAAAAACGCAAATAGTTCAATCTCTTAAAAATCTTGTGTCTCAAGAAATAACTTCGTAAATCCGTACAACAAAGTAGTCATTTAAACAATAATCAATTGAGAACACTTTCGATTTACCAACATTACCGACGATATACCGACATACGTTCTTTTACCGACGTTATCGACAATATACCAACATACGTTCTTTTACCGACATTACCGACGATATACCGACATACGTTCTTTTACCAGCGGGTTATCGACACCTCACTGGCACCTTACCAGTGTTTTACTGAACAATTACCGACGGTTTTGCCGACGACTACTAACTTCTCGATAACTGCCGGGTTCACCGAAGATCTACGAGCAAATGACGCATTATCAATTCGATTACGCAACAAACACAAATGTGCCCACTCACCCTTAGAGGTATAACTCCTCCTCCAGAAGTTAATCTCTTCGTACCGTTTGAACCCTTATTCTATTGCCAAGTTGGTGTCGGGTACATCCATTTTGAGACTAAGGCAGCTCTCTGCATTTCATGCTACTGCACCTTACCTAGAGTCTCGAAATTACTTTGGACAAGGATTCGGAAGCATACTCTAATCATAGGCGGAACACCTATCGGAATAAATTGCGGAGTCTGCAACTTCCGACTTACCCTCACGCGAATCGGTGATTTGTGCGAGCTTTGTCAGTTTACGTACGAAGATTATTTACGCAACCCCAACGACGTTTCGCATAGAGCAATCGACGAAGCTATCTTTATTACAGTAGAGTCACAGGTAGGTCCCTCGCAATAATCCGATCACCTCAGTTCCAGCGCGAATAACCTCAGATCGCGGGTATCCCCGGGGAGAATCGCATAGATTCGCGTACCCGTAATAGCGATCGTGTCTCGTGGAAAAAGCCGAGCTCTGCATTCAAATTTTCGCAGCCGCGACCCCACGAGACGTAACACAAGCGAACAACTTTTCGGCCAAAGGGAAAGAATGTTGGTCTTGCGGGAAGATCGGACATTTGCGTTTTCAATGTCCTGAGGCAAAGGAAAACTAGAGGTAGTTGAATTTTTCGGGGAAAATTCAACTCTTACAGAAAACGCCCCGACGTCCGATTTTGTTGATCTCATTGATTGTAGTGTTAGAAGGATTTCTAAGAAAGATTCTTATTCGTATTTTGGTAGATTAAATAAAAAGGAGTGTCTTTTTAAAATAGATACAGGCTCTGATGTTTCCATATTAAATAGCAGATTAGTGGGAGAAGATCTTGAAAAGATTCGAGTCAATGATATTAATTTAAAATATCCGACGGGAGAAAAATTTTTAATTGAATTTTTAGTAAAAACAAAAATTGAAATCGGAAATTATTCGGTTGAAATTCCGTTATTAGTTGCTGAAATTAATGATCAATGTATTTTAGGAATGGATTTTATTAAAATGATTAATTTGGAAAACGTTTTTGATAAAGTTTTTAATAAATCCATTTTTGACGATAAAGATTTTCAATGTTCAAGAATAGAGAATTTTCCAATGTCACGTCCGGCCGTATAAATTTTTTCGTTTACTCCAAGTTCCTTAAACGCTATTTGAAAAGCGCGCCAAGCCGGCCATGACGCTTAACTCCGCCTAGAAACTAAGCGTGGCGCTTCGTAGCGCCTAAGGGTCTCCCACCACGGTGAGAGCCCCTACTCCGGAGAGTTCCCCCTCTCCAGGCCGCCGCAGGCCCGAGCCGCCGAAACGAAGGACCTCAGAACAGTCCCGAATTTCGTCAGTTCTCTGCGCGACACCGAACAGTATAGTCGCACTCCTAAATTCTAACTCTAAGTCCAAATTCTAAATCCTAACTCTAATTCTAAAATTCTAACTCTAAGTATAATATTCTAACTCTAAATTCTAAGTCTAAATCTAAATTCTAATTCTAAGTTTTAGTCTCGAATTTTGTACTACTATACGAATAAATCAGTGTATTCATGTGTGAAAACTAGTGTTCAGTATTCTTCAAAACTTCCACTCCCGTGATAAAATACGATAGCGTTTAAATTTGTCATACGGCGTTTGAATTCAGAATAATTCAAACTGTGTTTGGAGCGGACCACCGCTCATCACAGTCAGAATTAACATTCTCAGCATTTGCCAAAATAAGGAATTGATAGTGAGGTCCGCCGCATATCAACCCTCCTTATTTGAGTAATCATTCAGAGGATGCATCAAATTCAATATGCCTAAGACGCGACGCGCAGGAAGGAAGAATCAATTACGAAAACTAAACCGACTTTATCGCGAATCAGCGACCGAGGAATATTCTCAATTCCTCGGAGTGGAATATCAGGCCGATCCTGAATACGAGAACATTTTCAACATTAAAAATAATAACAACGACGAACTCCTACAGTGGAAGTGCATACCAATAACGTTCCAACCACGACGCCTGCCGCCGCCAAACATCCCAGTGAACGACCCTCGCCGCACGCACTACCTCCAAGTACGAGCCGACACGATCAAGAAAGTGCTACTAAAGGTAAGTGAAATTCACGTTAACCTAAGGAATCGCGCGTGTTAGCAAATTCAGAGACGCTTCTACCACGTGGAAGAGAACATTCTAGAAAAATCTCCGACGCATTTTTCCTCTTTTCCATCGTCACTGCGGAAGCTATAAAAAAAAGGTCGGGCTATAAAACTAGGGTCGACCTGGTGGTGTTAAGTATAAAAGAAATTTATTTTGTTTAAATTTATTCATATGCAATTTTATTTTTATGCTATTATATATATATATAATAATATAAAGTTATTTTTAAAGAAAATATATATCGAATATACATATATAATATATATTGTATGTTATTCGATAAAAGAGTAAAAGTAAAAGTAAGAAATATTTGATTATTAATTTTGTCTTATTAAAACTTTATTCGTTCATTTTATACTCATGTGCAATTATGGTATATGCAATTTTATTTTTATTTTAATATAAAATATTAGCATTTATTCTTATAAATATTACATATTATAAGTCTAGTATTATATATTATTTTATGTAAAAATATATTTATAAGAAATGGAACAAGTATAAAAAATAAAACAAGTTTTGAAAATGATAAAGTTGAAAAGTTTATGAACAATAAACTTCTTATACATATAACATATACATGATTATTTTTTACTATCTATATAAGTTATTTAAATTTTAGTAAGACTACATTTATTTTTGATCAATAATATAAGCTAGACAACTTTCTTTTTTTTAGTCAATATTAAATTATATAATTATCCTAATGCATTAACTTTTCTTCTTCAATCAATCAATATATGTACATATACATATACATATACATTAATTCATCCCACTTCCCTAGCGAGTTGCTATAGAAATATATATATATATATATATATGTTACATATATATGTGTAACATATATATATATATTCTATAGCAACTCGCTAGGGAAGTGGGATGAATTAATATGTATATGTATATGTATATGTACATATATATATTGATTGATTGAAGAAGAAAAATTAATGCATTGGGCTAATAATACAATTTAATATTAGCTAAAAAAAAGAAAGTTGTCTATTTTACAATATTGGAAATTTATTTGTAGCCAATGTAAAAAATATATAAAGAATCTTGGTTAAAGATGAAATAAATATATTGGTCCAATATTAAAATTAATATTGGTTTAATATTAAAAATTAATATTGGTTTAAAGTGACAGAGCGTCTACTTTACAATATTGGACCAATATGGAAAATTATACTATGGCCAATATTAAAACTTGGGTATATTGTTAACCAATATTGTGCCAATGAATTGTGCTACTAGGGCTGCTGACATACTTATTTGGCGTTATTATCGACTTTAGTACTGTTCGTTATGTCAAGGCATGATGACATAAACATAACTCGATATAATTTGATTATTTTGACATAAGTTAAATCTCTCCGAATCATAATTTATTCTCACATCTAAAAGACGAAATGCTGTAACTCCGAGTAAGTCTTTAAATTGTAATTCATGTCTTTGTTCAATTAGCGTGGCTGATGTAACAATATCGGTTTTTTTAGGATATCACAATTGTATTTTTGATAAGGACCACAACCCGTATGGTCAAAACGTTAAAATAAACATATATTAACAACTCTAAATTGAAGCCAGTGTTGTCAGTTCAAATTTATAACCATATAATTAATAAATTTCTTTACATCTTAAAAAATGCACGCATTATTTTGTTAAAAAGATAAAATTACTTACCAGAGAGCTCTACAAATAAATAATTATAAATTTCTTTAATCATAACTACAAACGTCAATAACTATGCTCACTTCTGATACTTATTAAAGTTAGATTGATTTTGTCATTTCTATAGTCACTTTGTTGATTTTATAAATATTTCGTAGTGTACTTTGTACATGAACATTAATATTAATTTATTGTTATTTTGCATTTGAATATCATTATAATGTTAATGACATTCCAATCATGTTTCCTGTTGTAGTGAATTTATACTGTTTATAAAAATTAAGTTCTCTTAATTTTTCTTTAAAAATAAGCAAAATTTAAACAACTTTGATAAAAATGAACAAAATTTAAATCCAAAGAAAGAGTTTCAAAGCTTGCAATCTTTATAAAATGTTACTTTTTTTAGTTTCTGTGAATTTATTAATTTTTTAAAACCATGAATTATATATATATATATATATATATATATATATATATATATAAAATGTTGTGTGCCTCGGGTGAGACACAAGGGGTCGCGCCAAATTAGGATAAGGATCCGGGGCGTCAGGACTTATTTCGGGTTGATGAAATAAATGCACTTCACTTTTATTATTAAAATTTTTATTCAAGTAAACCGCTTGACTTTTATTTGTTTCACCACTGTTACACTTGTGCGTATATTGGTTTAACGGCACTGTTTAACTATAACTTCGCGTATCGCGCGCGACTGCGAGAAGATGTTAAGATCGCACGCGGCTAGCGAGATCGTTTTAACGAACGACGCGAAAGCGTCTTGAGAGCGACTTTCGACTGAGCGGCGCGTCTCCTGCTTCGTTTTTATAGTATCACTTTTTGGGATTTTCTCGATCGGAAGGGGTGTCTGGCAACAGGCCCCCTCGGTCAAGGACCTAAGTGCAAGCGACGCAGATTCAAAGTCCTTCTGCTTTGCTTGCGCGTTGAGCTATTTCGGTTCCGCGTATATCTCGCATCATATGCGTTTTTACGCGGTCAGTGTCCGTCGTCAAGCGGATGTAATACGAATAATTATTTCTTAATAGTTATATCTCTTAGGGATATAACAAAAATAAACAATTTTTGTCTTGTGGACTTCTCACTTTCTCAAAAAATCTACGACAATTTTTAACTTTGCAATGTGAGAGTTTAAAGTTGTTCCTGTAAAACCATTTTTTTAATGTTTCTAAAATTTTTTATTATTGCATTATCGCGAATCAAGTAAAAAATGAGTATTTTGACTTTAATTGTTCATAATTTCGTTAAAAATTATCGTAATTCAAAAATAACGATAAAATTAATGAAGTCGCCAGTGATGAGTAAAGGTTTACTCATAAGTCCCGTTGATGTAGTGATATTTACATTATAAAAAAAAATTCCATACATAATCAACATGATATAAAACGAACGATGAAAGGTTCATAAGACAATTCTAATCAAACGATTTCTCTTTCTTTAATCTTATCGAATAACATCACTAATATTTTTGATGGGATATCGAATATATCTTTAAAAACTTGTTTAAATATATAATAATGATAAAAATAAAATGCAATGTTTTAACTAATAAAATTTTTAATAATAAATGTACTTGGATATTTCTAGTAATTTTTGTAATTGAGAAAACCTATTTTTATTCCGAAATTTTCTTCTTCCTCCTTCTTGTCTCCACTTCTCAAGGAATTTATATTTTTTGATATAATTTATATTCTGGATACATTATATATTTTTTTCGACAAACCTCTTAGAAACAAAAAAATTATAAACATTATTTAAATTAGTAATACAATATTGAATCTTTTTTGCAAGTTATTTTAAATTTTTACATTTTTATCAAGTTTTAAATTTTCTAAATTTTTTAATAAAAATTAAGAAAGTAAATTATTTAAAATTATAATTCTACAACATGCAATAATATTGAATCAAACATTAAATATTTAAACAACAGTTGATATATGTAAAATTAATTATTAACAAATTTAAACGAATTTGTATAAATCAATAATATACTATATATAATTGTACATTTATAACTTTAAAACTTCAGAATGTATAGTATTTTGAACTTTTTAATATTTTTATAACAAAATATAACTTACAATTCTGTCAGAGCACTTAGTTGGGAAAAAATTTTTTTTTTTCGAACCACTGAAATAATGCGTGCATTTTTTAAGATGTAAGAAATTTATTAATTATATGGTTATAAATTTGAACTGACAACACTGGCTTCAATTTAGAGTTGTTAATATATGTTTATTTTAACGTTTTGACCATACGGGTTGTGGTCCTTATCAAAAATACAATTGTGATATCCTAAAAAAAACCGATATTGTTACATCAGCCACGCTAATTGAACAAAGACATGAATTACAATTTAAAGACTTACTCGGAGTTACAGCATTTCGTCTTTTAGATGTGAGAATAAATTATGATTCGGAGAGATTTAACTTATGTCAAAATAATCAAATTATATCGAGTTATGTTTATGTCATCATGCCTTGACATAACGAACAGTACTAAAGTCGATAATAACGCCAAATAAGTATGTCAGCAGCCCTGAGTAGCACAATTCATTGGCACAATATTGGTTAACAATATACCCAAGTTTTAATATTGGCCATAGTATAATTTTCCATATTGGTCCAATATTGTAAAGTAGACGCTCTGTCACTTTAAACCAATATTAATTTTTAATATTAAACCAATATTAATTTTAATATTGGACCAATATATTTATTTCATCTTTAACCAAGATTCTTTATATATTTTTTACATTGGCTACAAATAAATTTCCAATATTGTAAAATAGACAACTTTCTTTTTTTTAGCTAATATTAAATTGTATTATTAGCCCAATGCATTAATTTTTCTTCTTCAATCAATCAATATATATATGTACATATACATATACATATACATATTAATTCATCCCACTTCCCTAGCGAGTTGCTATAGAATATATATATATGTTACACATATATATGTAACATATATATATATATAAAGAAAATGTATTTCTTTAATTTCGGTCTTACCGCGCTTTAGGAGCGTCGGTAAGACGGATTATCGGGGCCCAACTGAGCATATAAAGAGAGGTTAGGGAATTCTTTCTCAAAAGGCTTTGTCACGACAGATTGAAATTGCAGATTGATATTAGAAGTGATTGATAGATAATAGAGAGTGATAAAGAGGGAAGTGACCATTGAAGTAGAAACCTTAATTGTCGTTTCTCTATTTACAGGTAAGGGGGAAGAACAAATCATAGTATAATTAAGTTGTAAATATAATATAAGCTATAGAATAAACTCTATTTACAGAGCAACACGTGGTTGACTTGGTGGTTATTCTCCCTAAAGATACAAAACCATTATATATATATATATATATATATATTTCTATAGCAACTCGCTAGGGAAGTGGGATGAATTAATGTATATGTATATGTATATGTACATATATTGATTGATTGAAGAAGAAAAGTTAATGCATTAGGATAATTATATAATTTAATATTGACTAAAAAAAAGAAAGTTGTCTAGCTTATATTATTGATCAAAAATAAATGTAGTCTTACTAAAATTTAAATAACTTATATAGATAGTAAAAAATAATCATGTATATGTTATATGTATAAGAAGTTTATTGTTCATAAACTTTTCAACTTTATCATTTTCAAAACTTGTTTTATTTTTTATACTTGTTCCATTTCTTATAAATATATTTTTACATAAAATAATATATAATACTAGACTTATAATATGTAATATTTATAAGAATAAATGCTAATATTTTATATTAAAATAAAAATAAAATTGCATATACCATAATTGCACATGAGTATAAAATGAACGAATAAAGTTTTAATAAGACAAAATTAATAATCAAATATTTCTTACTTTTACTTTTACTCTTTTATCGAATAACATACAATATATATTATATATGTATATTCGATATATATTTTCTTTAAAAATAACTTTATATTATTATATATATATAATAGCATAAAAATAAAATTGCATATGAATAAATTTAAACAAAATAAATTTCTTTTATACTTAATGTACTCTGGTAATTTTTAGTAATTTTTGGTAATTATGAAAGAAAAAACCTAATTTGTTGATTTCGAAAATCTTTCTTTTCTTCCTCCTTCTCTGTCTCCACTTTCTGCAAGGAATTTTGATATTTTTTGCAAAATTTCATTTCTGGATACATTTGATATTTTTTTCGACACAACCTCTAGAAACAAAAAAATTTATAAACGAGCTTATTATTTTAAATTAGTAATAAACAATATGTATAATTTTATTAGTCCAAGATTAGTTTTTAAATCGTTATTAAATTTATTATAATTTATGAAATTATACTAAAGTTATGCTTTAATACTAAATATTAAAAATAAAAGAAATATTCTAAAATTTAATTTTACAATATCAATGCAAGTAATATATTTAAAACAAATATTTAAAATATTTAAAACAGTTTGATATATGTATAATTATATATTTAAACAAAAATTAAAGAAGTGTGTATAATATATATATATATTGTATTGCCTTTTTTATAACATTTGACAAACTTCTTAAATGTTATTAGTTATTTTAGATATTTTTAAAAATATTTTTACTAACAAAATATAACTTACCAAATACTGCAGCAGCAACCTTAGTTGCAGAAAAATCACTTTTTTTTTGTTTTCCGGAACCACTGAAATGCATGGAAACAGTCTTCTTCATAAGTAATTTCATTACTGATGGCACTAATGCCTTTACAGTTTCTCCTGAACCAAGGTTGAGATATTTTATCTAAAAGTTAAAACAGTTGCTTATATATAACAAACATATTTATTCAATTCGCTAAATTATTTCAATTATAAATTCTCCCAGGTAAATTGTATTATATAGCTCAATTTTTTGTTTTTAAATATTACATTTTTAAAATAACAAGTTTTTTTGTGCTTATTTCTTTCTTTAACGCTAAATGTAATGTAATATAAAAATCTTGTATAATGTAAAACATGCTATTTTCCAAAAACATTGTGAAATTAATGAAAAAGATATTTTTTATTTTTTATATTCTTACCAAAGATATAAAGTTTTCTTCAGAATTTTTCAAACCTTGATCAATTTCATCAAAGGACTCCATGGAACAAATCGGAAGAAGGTGACTAAATGTGTTTATGACACTATTATCATTGTGTGTCAATAGAGTATCTAATTTTACTTTTATTTCTTGTTGTCCCTTTTTCAATGCAACTGTTTTAAATCTAACTTCTTCCATTAATTTAAAAATTTTTGTTAAAATGCCTGAAAATCGATTAAAAATTATATAAAAGTTATATTTGTATTAATAAAATTAACTAAATTATAAGTACCATTTTTTCTTAAATTAAAATATGGCAGTAATAGAATTTTACCTTCTTTAATTTGTTGAATGTTTTTTTATTTTTCTACTTCGCTTCTTTGGATGGTTGTATTACTTGTATTGGATAATACAGGATCAGCTTGAGAATCTCTTTGTAAATTTAACTCATTATCAGGAAAAGATGGAACATTAGGACGTTTATCTGAATTTACTGTACACTGATTTCCTGAAGCTAGATCATCTTCTTCATTGGAAGAACTATTTAGATTTTGATATGAAATCTTCTTTGACTTTTCTGCTTTATCTCTTTGGATGCTTTTATTTTTATTGGATTTAGGACCTTTCTCTGAATTTATTTTATACTGATTTTTTGAAGCTAAAGCATCATCTTCATCAGAAGAATTGCTCTGATGTGAAACGGTTTTTGACTTTTCTGCTTCTTCACCTCTTTTGATTCTTGTCTTTTTATTGGTTGTAGGACTTTCCTCTGAATTTACTTTGTACTGCTTTTCTGAAGAATCATTTTTTTTATCAGACAAATTGTGATGTTTATGTTGGGATTTCTTCTGTCGTGTATTTGTTGTATCAGAAGTAGAGTCATCACTACTACTTAACTGAGACGTATCTTGTGCTCTTTCCGCTTTTTTCATGGCTTCAGTTAAATTATCTATAAAGAGGAATGTATATAGACAAAAAAAGTAGACAAAAAATTTGAAAAATCTAATTAATATTTTTTTATCATAATTTTCTATGAAAATTTGCATATTTTTATATATCAACACATTCTTATAATAAAATATTTTATTTTTAAATTATTTCATTTCAATATTATATTAGTTTGATAACTTTTATTCATTTATCTTGTATTATAACATATAAGTATGTATAATAAAACAGCTTAATAGAAAATTGACTATGACAATGAAAATATAAAAAATCAATACCTGCATGTCCTAAAACTCTTATATGTACAGAAGTCCAATCATCATTGGGCTGAGTATTATTTTTCAAATATTTCTTTAGAATGGCAGGAGATATAGTATTGGGCCATAATGTAGTTTTTTTATCAAATGATATCCAAGAAGAAGGAATAATTTCAACGGTATTTTCATCATTAAATTCAACTATGGAATATTTTTGCATCTGCATACAGAGATGTTTACATATATATTTTGATAATTATTTTCTTGCTTTGTTTTTCAGACCAATTGTCTTATTATTATATTCAAGATTCATCAAATGTATCAAATTCTAACAGAAATAATTCTATAAACGTTTTAAAATGTTTGTATATATGTATATATTGTATGTATATATACACACACACACACACACACACATATATATATATATATATATATATATATAATGTGTGTGTGTGTGTATATATATATATGTATGTCAAAAGGTAGTTTTCAGGACGCATCTTAGACATATGATTTCTATAGATAACAGTGTAGTAAGTAATGTTTAGAATGCTTTTTAGTCAACAAAAATCAGTATTTTTGAAAATATATTGAAATATGTATGGAATGGTGGTTATCAGGTCAATCTTATTTTTAACTAAAACGATAAATTTTCCTTTATTTAACATATGCATGTTATTGATTTGATATTTATTAATAGTTTTTGATCAATTTTGCATTATACGAAAAACAAATTGATAAAATATATGTAATTTTCTTATAAGTTCTTAATACTGCCATTTAATTAAATTTTTATTGAAGCAAAAGGCAACTTTCAGACTCTTTATTTTCTTAATAAAAAATAGTGATTAACTCATCCTATTAAATTTTTTTTTACTCTCACATAAAAATAATGTCAATTAGAAATATTATAAATAATTAAAGTGTATTATTAATTAAGAGGGAATAGAAATTACATGTAAAAAGATGTAGGTACTGAAATCCACCATTTCGTCAGAATTAAGTTAAATGCTGAGGCAGATTTCAGGTCTTATATATTCTAAAATACTTCAAATATAATTTTCATTATATTCATCAGACTAATGTTTAAAAACAAGAATAAACAGTTAGGAAAAATCATAATTAAACTTATTTTTATGAAAAAGAAAATAAAAAATTTACTAAATTAATATTAATATTATAAAATAGTTTCTCCTCAGAAGATAAACAATCTAAAAAGACTCAGAGTATTATTTAACAAAATTTAATAATTTTCGAAATCTTTTGCCTAGAATTAATGATTTGATATCAGCCACATATTATAGACTAAAAACCTACTGTCATATATAGACCTGAAAACTACCATTGCCATATGTAGACTTGAAAACTACCAATTGAAAAGAATAATATAATACTTTCAACATTTACACGTATTCCAAAACGTGGTTAAATTGTTATTACATGTTTAATTTAATGTTTGCTTAGAAATATGTCGCCGTATTAGTTTAACATGATCCAAAACATAAATCTGCGGAACAAAATTGGATTCAAACGACGAACTTATGGGAACTGAATTTTGTTTAATAATTTTAAAAATTATTTTTCTCGTGATGGACAAATATCTATCGAACTAGTGAATCAAACAGACTTAAAAATTTAGGTCATCTATTGCCGAAAAATCGACGGATCGGAAACTGCTATTCGGCTGTTATGTATAGACCTGAAATCTACCAATTGAGCAAAACAATATAATTCTTACAGCGTTTACGCGTAATTTCAATACCTGCTAAAGCTGTTATATGTTTCATTTAATATTTGTTTAGAAACATGTCTCAGTATTAGTTTCACGTGATCCAAAACGTTAATTCTGCACATCGGTTTTAGTTAATCTGCGAAACGAAATCGGGTTGAAGGAAGAATTCATGGAAACTGAATTTTGTATAAATAATTTTAAAATTACATCTTTTCCTGATGGACAAGTATCTATCGAAATAATGAATCAAACAGACTTAATAATTTAGGTCACCTGTTGTCGAAAAATCAACGGATCGGAAATTTCTATTCGGCTGTTATGTATAGACCTAAAATCTAGCAGTTGAGCAAAACAGTATAATTCTTTCAGCATTTACGCGTAATTCTAGTACCTGCTAGGCTGTTATATGTTTCATTTAATGTTTGCTTAAAAACATGTCTCAGTATTAGTTTCACGTGATCCAAAACATTAATTCTGCACATCGGTTTTAGTTAATCTGAGGAACGGAATCAGATTCATATGAAGAATTCATAGAAATTGAATTTTGTGTAAATAATTTGAAAATTCCTTTCTTCCAGATAGACAAGTATCTATCGAATTAATGAATCAAACAGACTTAAGAATTTAGGTCATCTATTGTCGAATAATCAACCGATCGGAAACTGCCATTCGGCTGTTATGTATAGACCTGAAATCTGCCAATTGAGCATAACAGTATAATTTTTTCAGCGTTTACGCGTAATTCCAATATCAACTAAAGCTGTTATATGCTTCATTTAATATTTGCTTCGAAACATGTTGCAATATTGATTTCACGTGATCCAAAACGTTAATCCTGCATATCGGTTTTAGTTAATCTGCGGAACGAAGTCGGGTTGAATGAAGAATTTATGGAAACTGAATTTTGTATAAATAATTTTAAAATTACATCTTTTCTTGATGGACAAGTATCTATCGAAATAATGAATCAATTTAGGTCATCTCTTGTCAAATAATCAATGGATCGGAAACTGCCATTCGGCTGTTATGTATAGACCTGAAATCTACCAATTGAGCAAAACAGTATAATTGTTTCAGCGTTTACGCGTAATTCCAATACCTGATATAGCTGTTATTTGTTTCATTTAATGTTTGCTGTGAAACATGTTGCAGTATTAGTTTAACGTGACTTAAAACATTAATTCTGCACATCGGTCTTAGTTAATCTGCGGAACAAAAGCGGATTTAAATGACAAACTTATGGGAACTGAATTTTGTTTAATAATTTTAAAAATTACTTTGTCTTGTGATTGACAAATTTCTATCGAACTAATGAATCAAATGGATTTCATTTCGGTCTTGTCAAAAAGTCAACGGTCTGATAACTGCCATTTTGCTGTTATGTATAGATCTGAAAGCTGCCATCTTATAAGATCTTTAATATTTTTGGCTTTCTAAACACTATCGACGTACTTTACAAAGCTCTTCTTTTGTATGTTTCTTTATGATTTATTTGAGAATGTTACATTATTAGTTTAAATGATCTATGATGGGCAAATCTCTATCAATGTAATTATTTAAGGAAAATTAATATTATTTAATAAATTTAAGGAAAATAATATTTTTTATTATTATGAAAATGTTTAACCTGTCTATGTTTAATTTTAATAGTCTGTTTCTTTGCATTGAAGTCTATAATATGCTAAAATGCTCACTAATACATGAAAGAGAACGGACTGAAAGAGAAGAAAATTTATTCCATTCTGTTTTTTTTTAATATTATGCTAGAGAAAAAAAAGGAATGTATCATAATTAATCAAATATGAATTTAAAAGGGAAATATTTAATTTAAGAGTTTAACACGGCTCTGTAATATAAATATAAATTTAAAGTGTAAGATAGGCAACAAGAGCCAAGAAATATTTAATATTTTTTTTGTGTACAATTTCTTACATTGTACTTAGGATTTCAGCGAGTAATTTAATTCTTTTTTTTATATATTATTATTCTACCCTTTTCTATGCAATTCTTTTTTAGTATCCGCATTTCTAAGTCTTTTTTTTAGGCAACAAGAAAGACGATCAAATATTTAAATCTTGACCCTGAATAAAACATATATGTATGTACTTTTAAGAATTTGGGAAATATGAGATATTTTGAGATTGTAAGTAAATTATTAATCAAAATATTAGTAAATTAGTAATGTATTATATATCTTATCGTATCTTATCGCATCTGTTACAAGGTAAAAGTAATCACTAAATAATAAATAATAATATTAAACAATAATTAATAAATATTTTTCATAAAATTTATTATTAATACACACTCAAAGTATTATTTCTTTTTTTGAGGTAATACATTATAGGGATTTTGTTATAACAATATTTTATAAAATATAATTTATTTGTTATACCTATCACATAACAATTTTAACTTTTTCTTAATACAGTCTTATCACTTGTATCAGTTTTATATAGCACTTTAAGGAAAGAATCTTTTAATATTATAATAGTTTGCAGATTTAACAACAGAAAATATTGTACTACATTGTACTGTTTAACATACATCAAAATCTCATCTGATATAAAATTTTTCTATTAACTATAATACATTTTGTAATCTTATATCTATTACAACAATCTTTTCATAATACTGTAAATTCTTTCATAGTTTGGAATACCAGAATCTTTTTTTCAAAACTAAATTATTGCTTAACATACTAATAAAAAAGACTAAAAGTTTAGCCACATATATTATAACAAAATTTGCATATAAATGTACTTAAACTGTATTTTCTTAGTTATAGTTAAAACCAAATTACAAGAAACTTAATTTTATCATGTTGTATAAAATTTGTGCAAAAAACTTTTATTAAGCACGTTAATATATTTAAAAATAAAATAAAAATTGATAAATTTTTTATTTAAATATTTTTGAGTTAAGTAATTTTATACTTCTAGTTATTATTATTTTGAGAATATTTAATAATAATTTATATTTAAATTTATATTAAAAATATTTCTGGGAGGATAATATATTATGAAAATTAATTAAATCTTTGGAATTTTTGTTTTACCACTTATAATATTATGAAGCCATGTCTTTATCTGCGGCACTGTGCGTTTTTGTAGACATGAATGTTTTTGTCTTAAAGTCTCAATATCTCTTCCAGATGGTAAGCGTGATTTTTCTATTTCTTGAGAAAAATCTGTTAATATTATTTGAATTTCTTTTTGCGTCCTTTTAGTTGGCCCAAATGGTGATGCTAGCAATTATATTATTAATTTATTGAATAACTTAGTACAGCTAATTATTATATAAGAAACATATGTATAATTTATAAAATAAAATATTAATAATATAAAATGTTTACTTAATATGCAGTCCAAAATCAAATGCAGGAAAGATTATTAGCTCATTCTTGAAATCATTTTAAAATAAAAATCTTATGATATTAAAATCTTTAGGCTAAAATAGTTTTTAAATGAGAAGCATTTAAAGTTATTCAATCATCTTTATTATTGTACGATGTACAGTGACTGTACAGTATACAGTTGACTGAATAGCGCAATGACTAGCTAACTTTTAATGTTTTAAAACTTATTATAGCCTCGATATTTTGTTATAGGATTTTCATCTCAAAATGATTTCAAGAATATGCTAGTAACATTTGATACGTTTACTCTAGGACACTTTGCATATTAAAATAATGTTAAAGTTATTAGTTAAGATAAATATTAAAGAAAAGGTTATCATTTTAGTAATTGTAATAATTACAGTTATTATTTTTTTATAGAAAGAGAGCTATTATATATTATTAATATATTATAAATGTAACAGAAATTACAAAATAAAAATTTTATTATATAATGCAAAAAATGATTTAAAATATATGCTTACTGCTTCGTTTTTTCTTAGGTGTTTTTGATGATGGTATATTATTATTAATTTCAATATCATCAGAATGAGAGGATTCAGATGAGTCATTTAAATTCTCAGAAATAAGATTTTGCTCAATTTCTCCATCTTCATTGTCATTTTCCTCATTAAAAATAGCTAGATTTAGAAGTCGGGAGAATCTTGGAATATCTAATTCAGGAATTGACTGTCGATAATGCGATTTGTGTATGCTTTTATCATGACCCATAAAGTTTGCCAACTCTGTAACTTCCGATTCTGAAAGATTAAGTGTGATGCATTTTGTGGCAATATGTTTTCGTAGTTTGGTGCCTCGTAAAGTAAGAGGTTTTGCTGCTCCACATTTTGAAGAATAGTCTCGCATAAGAATGCACGCTTTCAAATGCTTATATCGATGTTTATCGTATCCAGGAATGCCAAAAAGGTAAGGGTTTTCTGATTTTATTTTTGCATTTAATCTATGTTGCAGTAATAATTTGATGCAATCTTGTAATTGTGAATGCAACAATACGGGAACTGTACGACCTAGTTTACCTCTAATATCAAATGTAACGAATTTTTTAATAGCCTAATACAACAAACAGAAAAAAATACATAAAAGAAAAATTATTATAGAATAAATATAATAAAAGTATTATAAATTTTATGCATTAAAATTAATAAAATATAAATAATTTAAAGGAAGAAAAATATAAATTATTAGATATAAAATATATTTTAACGCAATAATTTATTTATTTAATAATTATTAAAATAATATTACCTCTTTTCCAGACTCTGATAATGAATTGTACACTTCAGAATCTGTGTGTTCTCCTACACTTTTAAAACTTTTGTAATCTTCTATTAGAACTTTTTCTATTTCACCTGCTCTTCTTCTGTTATAAACTTGCATAGAAATAAGCGTAACTTTTAATAATTCTAATCATGTACTGTAATTATAAGATTTAAGAAGCTCACTATACAATATGTTTCTTTCTTCTTTTAAATAATTATATAATTTCTGGATATCCTCCATATCTGGTAATTCAATTTTATTATGTCTTTTATTTTGCGTTACAGTTTCCTCTGCTATTTTATTTATTGTTGCTCCATAATCTTCTTCTAAAAGTTTCAAGAAATTTTCTACCTTTCTTAAACCCTCATTATCATCTTTTTTTATATATTCAGTACATAATATGTTTCCTAATTTTTTTAAGAGCGTACCAAGTCGTGTAGCGACAGACGGTGTTTTAAATTTATTAGTATCAGGATTAAATTGAGCTACATCTTTAGCAGCTAAAATGCATGAATCATAATTGCACGGTTGATATATTGAGGCAAAATTAGTGATATTTGAATTAAATTTCTTAATAGAAATTAAGTAACGACCTAAAAGTCTTAATTCTGCTCTTATCATATCATGGTGGCGTTGATTCCTAAATTTATTACATAATTTATTTGCGCGAAGTATCACTAACTCATCATATCTTATTATTCTACACACATTGTCATCTCTCATAATTGGGAAGATTACTTTTCTAACCATATCACTGGCTTTAGTGTGTATCCGTGCTTGTACTTTTCTACCAAGTACCATAACATGTCTGCCAATACTTCTTTTGTTACAATTTTGAAAGTGATGTCTTACATTATTTTTTGTATAAAAGCCCTTACACTTTGGACAACAAATATATTCTGATGCAAGTTTGTTAATTTTCGAAGGTCTCCGAGATACTATCAATTCTCCTGTATTAAACTGCGAACTAGTATTATATATAAAATTACTTTCTTTTCTAATAGTCTCTATGATGGCCTTTCTTTCTGAATTACCTAAGAAAAATAATATAAAAATAAAAGAAAAATAATATTAACATTTTTTAATAAAGATATGTATAATGCAACATTTGATTCAAAATGATGTGTATAGATTATTATATATTATATTTACCTTTAGGAAGCAAAATAAATTTTTTTACCTCTTCCTCATTTTTATGAACAGTCTCTAAGTGTCGTGCAAATTTAGTTTGTAATTTTTTGCAATACTTGCAAAAATATTTTTTATTTTGTCCTTTCTCTTGAGATTTAAGCACAATAAGATTTGTATCATCACAATTTGCTTTTTCTTCATATTTCGAGGTATTAAGACTATCATTTGTAGTATTAGACTTTTCATTTTTATCAAAGCTTTCAGAAATGGAAATATTTGATTCATCATCTGAATCATTGGAAACATCATAATCTGGATCATTATTGTAATCCTCACTGTCTTCATAAATATTGTCTGAAATCAAAATGTATAATTTTTGATGTAATACGTAATGAATATACATTAATATGTTATATTAATGTATAATAGATATATATATATATATATATATATATATATTAATGTGTAATAGATATATATATATATATATATATATATATATATATATATTATTTTCAATATCAATAATTATATCAAAGATGCAAAAGAGAAAAATAGAATACTTAGAATACTTAAAATACTTAAAAATAAATTTCAAAACTATTATACATGCTATATGTTTATAGAGAGCTTTCTATAATATTATTAAAGTTATGAAAATTTTTAATTGTAATTATTTATAAACAGATACCTTATAAGTTCTTCAAAAAGTTCAATAAAATAAAGAATTTAATCTAATTTATTAAATTATCTGTTTGATTAATTTATCTTTATTTACATATAGTTCTTAAGGATTTTTTAAAGATTTTGCTCGTGTATCTAATATCAAAACTTTGGCATGACATTATATAACAAAATATACATACATATTAATCTATTAATAATACATTATATTAAAATAACCATATTATGTTCGTTATAAAATTATATGTAACAACGTTTAATTTGGAAGCAAATAGATATAAATTGTATTGTTACCTTGTTGATTAACTGTTGTTATTTGACAAAGTTTTAAAGTTTTATTTTGAATATTGTCTTCTGCAACGTTAGAATTAATACCTACGAGAATAAATCATAATAGATTAACTAGTACATACATACTAGATTAACTAATTAGCAATAATTTTTTAACTATAATAATTAAATAAAAAAAGTTTCTCTCTCACACATATACACACTCTTTTGTATAAATTCATTATATCCATACAATTTATGTGACATATGACCACTCTAGTTTACATAAAAACAATTAAATTATTATACAATACTTTACCATTGGAGTCATTTATTATTTCTGTCACTTCCTTATATTGAGCATTTATTTCTACTAAAGTAGTAAAAGATGAATTCAATATATGTTCCAAAGAGATATCCTCGTTCATAGAAAAATTAATATTTAAATCTAAAAAATTATTAAAATTCATGATAAATTTGCTTGTAAATTAAAATATTTAATTAATATTGTAATATTAATTAAACAAGTTAACTTCAAAATGAAAATAATAAACTGAATATGAATTATAAATATTATTTTGTAGATAGACTGTTTCTTCTTTATTTAAAATTTAAAATTTCCAAAAATTTATTCAAAAATACAATTGTAACAAAATTAGTATCATTATTATCAAAAATGGATATAGAATATTTATATTTATATGTAATAATGCTTAGAAAAATTAATATTTAAATCTAAAAAATTATTAAAATTCATGATAAATTTGCTTGTAAATTAAAATATTTAATTAATATTGTAATATTAATTAAACAAGTTAACTTCAAAATGAAAATAATAAACTGAATATGAATTATAAATATTATTTTGTAGATAGGCTGTTTCTTCTTTATTTAAAATTTAAAATTTCCAAAAATTTATTCAAAAATACAATTGTAACAAAATTAGTATCATTATTATCAAAAATGGATATAGAATATTTATATTTATATGTAATAATGCTTATCATGCAGTTAAACATAACATTTCAATATTTAAATTAGTTATATTACCTGTATTATCAATTGTTTTATCATTTAGTATTTCAAAAAGATTAGTTTGAGAAATACTTGGTTGAACATCTAAAAAATGAACTAATACCAAATAATGTTATTATTTTTCTGTGCATGTTATTTTTATGAAGAAATAAGTTTATATAAACATGAATCAAAACGCATACCTTGTTGATTATTTTTTTCTGGATATTTCAGAAATATTTGGTTGAATATCTAATAAAGGAACTATAATTATTCCAAATGATTGATAATTAATATTTTTATGAAAAGAATATTAAATAAAAGATAGATAAATATCTCAACTACATACTACTTTTCTACGCATATTACTTTTATGAAGAAATAAGTTTATATAAACATGGATCAAAGCACACACCTTGATGATTACTTTTTTCTGGAGATATTTCAGAAATATTTGGTTGAATATCTAAAAATGGAACTATAATTATTCCAAATGATTGATAATTAATATTTTTATAAAAAAAATATTAAATAAAAGATAGGTAAATATCTCAACTATATGCTACTTTTCTACGCATATTACTTTTATGAAAAAATAAATTTATATAAACATGGATCAAAGCACACACCTTGATTACTTTTTTCTGGAGATATTTCAGAAATACTTAGTTGAATATCTAAAAAAGGAACTATAATTATTCTAAATGATCGATAATGAATATTTTATGAAAAAATCTTAAATAAAAGATAACTAAATATCTCAGCTACGTATTGCTTTTCTACGCATATTACTTTTATGAAGACATAAGTTTATATAAACATGGAAACATATCAAAGCGCATACCTTGTTGATTACTTTTTTCTAGAGATATTTCAGAAATATTTGGTTGAATATCTAAAAAAAGAATTATAATTATTCCAAATGATTGATAATTAATATTTTTATAAAAAGAATATTAAATAAAAGATAGGTAAATATCTCAGCTACATACTACTTTTCTACGCATATTACTTTTATGAAGAAATAAGTTTATATAAACATGGATCAAAGCACACACCTTGATGATTACTTTTTTTTGGAGATATTTCAGAAATACTTAGTTGAATATCTAAAAAAGCATAAATAATTATGGCAAATGATTGATAATTAATATTTTATGAAAAAATACTAAATAAAAGATAGGTAAATATCTCAGCTATATGCTACTTTTCTACGCATATTACTTTTATGAAAAAATAAGTTTATATAAACATGGATTAAAGCACACACCTTGATTACTTTTTTCTGGAGATATTTCAGAAATACTTAGTTGAATATCTAAAAAAGGAACTATAATTATTCTAAATGATCGATAATGAATATTTTATGAAAAAATCTTAAATAAAAGATAGCTAAATATCTCAGCTACGTATTGCTTTTCTACGGATATTACTTTTATGAAGAAATAAGTTTATATAAACATGGATATCAAAGCGCATACCTTGTTGATTACTTTTTTCTAGAGATATTTCAGAAATATTTGGTTGATTGCTTTTTTCTATATTTCTTAACAAATTAGCATCAATATCTAAAAAATAATTTGTATATTTTTAGAAGAAATAAAATTGATATAAAAAATAATATAATGATATAAAACTTTTTGTCACCTTCATTACTTTCCATAGAACTTGAAGTGATACTTAAGTCGATTTGTTTTAAATATATTTTTGGTATATTATTCCTCAGATTTTTAGCAATTTCTTCAAGAGCCATATAACTTTCTTAAAACAATATTTGTATACAAAATTATTACTTAACAAGTATTATCCAGTAAGTAACAGTAATATAACCTCAATGTTATAATTTCTCACTAACTGTTACATAGATAGAAGGCATATTACATTGTTGCAGTTACAATAATAGTCAGTAGAAAATTATAACATAGATGTTATGTTATTATTTAGTATTTAATGTAATTTAGTTAGTATTTAATGTTTACTGGATACATAGATATAATTACATATATAAAATTTTACATAATTTTATCTACTTACTACTAGATATTATCCATCCTCTGGTTTTTCTTTTTTTTTTACGCATTATTTTATAATTATTTTTATTTTTGCTCAAAGAATACATTGTGTAACACTGTGTCTCACAAATTAAAAGAGGTTATTTTACTATCTATTTCTTAGGCTGCATTCAGAAACTACACTCAAAACACAGTGACAGCTATAACGCGGCAACACTTGCTACGCGGCAAAAAACGATGCGATAGTCAATCAACTTACAATTTTTCCATTTATTTTATTTTTTCCATTTATTTATTTAGTATTTATTCTTCTAAGATCGACACTTAGGCCCGTATTCATAATCCGTTGTTATATTTAAGATCATCTTAAGACCTCGTTCAATCAATCAAATGGCCGCATAGCATCTTTTGATTGGTTGAACGATGTCTTAAGACAATCTCAAATATAAGAACGGATTATGAATACGGGCCTTAATGAGTTATTAGAAGTTCGTAAGGTCTTAATGAATTATTTAAATCACATGGATGTATGAAAAGCAAAAGTATTAAAAGATCTGGCGCAAATGATAGGTTTATATAATATATACAGTAAAATGGTAGTTTACAGATCAATTAGTTTTTAACAAAAAAATATCAAAATGTTTAAATATTGATCTTATTTTAAAACATCTTTAATTATTTTTCTTTAAAAACATACTAAAATTATAATTTTTACTTAATTATTTATTTATATTTGCAAAGATGTCTAACGGCAGTTTTAAAAACATATATAGCAAAGTTGATTAAAAGACTATATATTTACTTTATATAAGATTAATCAAGTAATTAGTACTGTAACTAAATTGTTTATAAATATATACAACATATATAAAGCTTATCTTGTAAATAATAACAATTAAATGTATTTAGTATAAAATTTTTATATTTATTGGCAATTTTAAGGACTTTATATAAAGAAATTAAAGAATGGTAGTTTTTAGGACAGTTCCTAAAACTGCCGATAAACATATATGGCTTTCAGGACTGACTTGACAACCACCAAGAGTTCTCAAAACTGCCGATTTATACCAAAAATCGTCCCGAAAGCTACCTCTTGACATACATATATATATATATATATATATATATATATATATACAGATATGAAAGAACTTACGAGTAACGTATGATGGCTCAATGCAAGAATATTTAATCACGTAAAAAACTTGAGTTCAAATATATCAATATCAATTTTTTTATAATATATTAGAATATAGAAAATCATAGAAATATATTTTTTATATAGGCGATAAACTTAAAAATTTGATATTGAAAATATTTTAATCATTTTACAACTACACACACTATAAATATATAAATGCAAAATACTTCCGTAAATAAATTTCAATAAGTCAATTGCACACATGCACACAGCTGGTATGTAGATTTTTATTAAATTTATTTTCTGAATTATTTTACACTTATATATATGTAGTAAAAATATTTTCAATATATTAAAAAATTTTTAAATCGCCGAAATATATTTTATCATTTTTCTATATTCCAATATATATATATATATATTGTATTATAAAAAAATTGATATTGATATATTTGAACTCTAATTTACTGGATGATATACTGAACATCCTTGCATTGATTATATATTACTCAACGGTACGTTCTTTCACGTTATAAGTTATTGGAGCAAATTATACAATAGCATCGATCAATAATCAAAAAGAAATCAAGAATAATCAACATATCCCTTATATAATATATATATATATATATATATATATATATATATATACGCACATATGTGCATAAGGATATATAAAATTTATAAAAAGTAGGTACTTATTAGCCTTGCTACGCTACTGCCTTCTGCTACGGAAGGCCAGAAAGCATTTTCAGGCGGCATCTCGCGTATACCGGCACGGTAGAGGAACAAGGAGAACACGTGATTATCGGTCCTTGTCTCTCTACGGTGCGTCCGCGTGAGCAATGCAATGGTGTATGTACGTGTACAGACATGCACCACTACATAAAACCCGAGAATTGGTTTCTCAGCGTTGGCAACACTGAAATCGGAGTTTCCCGTTGTCACCGCGCGAGGTCTCCAACATCAATTCGGAGTTTGGCCGACCGACCTGTCGACCCTTAACGCCCTGTAATCTCCGCAGGGCCGCCATTCCTTGCCTTTCTTTGGCACCATGTGCAGGGGAGCCGACCAGCAACTATTCGAAGGTCGTGCGACCTCGGCTTCCACCATTTTCCGAAATTCTCGCTTTGCCGCCGCCAATCAGGTCCGGAGCGAGTCTCCGCGACCTGCACGCGACGGGCGGTCCCGGTGTCGTCTCTATATAATACCGCGTAGCATGGATCGCGCCTCCCGGACGCCCGTCCGGCCTCGCGATGTCGGCGTACTGCTCCAGCAATCGGTGGTACTGCGTTTCTCCCGTAATTGTCTTTACGCTGGGTGCATCACACTGGATGCAACGTCCACGCGCGGTTAGACTCGTCAGTTGGTCGATTAAACGCGATCCGCGTAAGTCCACCAGCAGTCCGTAATGTGCGAGAAAATCGGCGCCGATTATTGGTCTCGAGACGTCCGCGACCACGAACCGCCACGAAAATGCCCGTCGTAATCCAAAATTCAATTGCAATGTCTCTGTTCCGTACGTAAAAATCGGTGTGCCGTTGACGGCCGAAAGTTCGTAGGTGGAATCTCTGTCGTGGTCCTCGAACCATCTTCCGAGGGTACACGCAGAGATCCGCACCCGTGTCAATTAAAAAAATCACTTTTGAAGTCGCGTCGGTCACAAATAGGCGTCGCGTACCGTGGCCTGAGTCGCTCGCCGCCATTAGCGACCGGCCCCTGCGTTTCCCTGCTGCATCGAGCAGGGTGCCCTGCATTGTCTGGCGTCCGCCCCGAATTGCCAGTGATACCAGCACATTCCACTGGCCGGCGAATCGCGACCTCCCGATCGCGCGCGCGGGCGCGAACGCGAACGCGAACGCGGACGACGTCGGTCGTCATCGCGACTTCCTCGGTAGCGCTCACTGCCGATCGCCTCAATTGACTTCCGAATCGCCGTCATCTGCTCCGCGATCTCCTGCTGCATCGTCAACCGCATCTGCGCCAGCCGCACCTCGAATCTTGCCTCCAGAGACGCGGGATCACTTGCGTTCTGCCCCTGAGGCGCCACGGCTCTCGTCGCTTCCGCCACTTGGAATACCGGCGCCCGGGTCGCCTCGATTATCGCGTCCGCGATATCCGCCAACTGTTCTGGCGTGTCTCCCGTCCGCGTCACTAAATGCGGCTGAATGTACGCCGGCAGCCGACTTAGCCAGATCGTTCGCAGGACCTGGTCGCCCACGACACTTCCGGCGAGGCCGCGCAGGTGCCGCAAGAACTGCGACGGCTTGCGATCCCCGATTTTCTCATGCTCGAGGAGTCTTCAGGTTTTGTGCTCCTGCGACAAGCTGAGCCGTTTGATCAGCTCTGATTTTAATGTCTCATATGCGCGTTCCGCGAGCGGATTCATAATGACGTCGCGCACCTCGACCGTATAGCGCGGTCCGATGGCCGTCAGCGCGTACCCGAATTTCGTCGCGTCGACCGTAATTCCGGCGGCTTGGAAACTCCGGTCGACGATACTGAACCAGAGCTCAGGGTCCGACGGCGTGAACTCTGGTATCCGCATGCCCACGCGGCTCATCTCAGGGGCGGGTAAAAAATACCCTGGCGGCTGCTCGAATCTCGCCGGTTGCATCCCGGGCAGACTTATCGGCATTCCGTGGAGTCGCGGCTGCTCCAGCACTCGTGCCTCCGGCTCCGTCAGCGGGACGCTCGTTTCCTCGTCCCGAATGAAGGCGGATAAGGAAAATGTCACGGTCGCGATAAACAGAGATATGTATATGGACAAAATATGTGATTTGCTGGCTGACCGGGATACTTATACTGTTGTAAAAAAAGATCCGACAAGGAACCTAATCAATCAATTACACGGAATTTTAATGAGATGGAAAATGAATAATTACATTTCCTCAACAACATACAAATCCCTGAACTGCACGAATGGGGTTTTACCGAGAGCGTATGGTCTGCCGAAAGTGCATAAACCGAATTGCCCTTTACGTGTTATTGTGTCATCAAAGAATACACCTCTTTATTACTTGGCAAAATTTTTACATAAGATAATATATAAGGCAATTTCGAAACCTGATTCGGTCATTTCTGATAGTTTCCAATTAGTGAACATATTAAATGGTTTATGTGTGGATAGTGATGTAAAGCTAGTTTCACTAGATGTTGCATCATTGTTCACTAACGTACCATTGGATATGGCTATTGATAGTTTAATAAACAGATGGGGGTATAATAAAAAAGAGTGTATGATTCCACGAGATGAATTTTCATTGGCAATTCGTTTTATCATAAATTCGACTTATTTTATGTTTAATAATGTTTGTTATCAACAGACTTTTAGCATGCCTATGGATTCCCCCCTCTCACCGATTATTGCGGATATCACGTTGCAAGATTTGGAGAGTAGGGCGATTGCTGCGATTCCGATGTCACTTCCATTTTATTTTAGATATGTTGACGACATCGCGTTGGCCGCCCCACCCTCCATGCTTAATATTGTTTTAAACACTTTCAATTCTTTCCATCCGAGATTGCAGTTCACCATGGAGGAGGGGGTTGACAACCGATTGAATTTTTTAGACGTCACCATTATTATAAACAATGAGAGCATTGAGTTTGATTTGTTTCATAAGCCGACGTATTTAGGTAGATATTTAAACTTTGAGTCGCAGCACCCTCTCTGCCATAAAAAGGGCACCATTATCAGCCTCATAGACAGAGTTTTTTGGCTCTCTCATCCGAAATTCCATAAAAGTAACTTTGAGACTGACGAGTCAATCCTTGCATTGCCCAAAAGGCGGTCGAGGCTTTCTATAATTTTCAGTGTTTTAATCGCATTCGAAAATTTTCTTTGTTACGGTCACGAAAAGTGCCGGTTAGACGCCACTGGTATCAAATGCGTCGTTCGCGCTAAAAAGCAGTCGCCATTTTTATCCAATCTATGATTGGAGTTCTTTTGTCTAATAATTATCCTCTCAATTTGATATTTCAAACATTACAAGCGCGGTTAAAAAAGTTGTTCTTTCGCTACAATAATAAGTTTCATAACAATAGAGCAAATATATGCAACGATAAGATTCTAACGCAGAAAAAAGTTTCGTATTTTAATATTCCGTATATTAATAATGTATCGGAGAGATTCAAAGATATAACACGTGATTTGGATGTCATTCCATCTTATACAGGAATTAACAGTCTCCGTAAATTCATCAAAGTACACAAAGATAAGTTACCAAGGGAACTCCATAACAATGTAGTTTATAAAATTGATTGTATGGATTGTGATGCGTCGTACGTAGGGCAGACGGGTAGACTGTTAAAAACTAGGACGAAAGAACATCGCAACAACATAAAAAGAAACGCGTCACAATTATCAGTCATATCGGAGCATAGATTACTGAATCATGATTTTAATTGGGAGGATGTAAAAGTCTTAGACGAGAAGCCTTTTTTAGGTAAACGTTTGATATCGGAAATGATCCACATAAAACGTCAGAGGAATAGTTTAAATTTACATAGCGACACCGATAAATTAAATGATATATTTGATCTTTTAATAGAAAAATTTACCAAAATCTAGCTTTGTGATTATACATAGCCGTGTTTTTGTTAGACCTTTGATACGAGCGCCGATAAGTTTTAGTTGTTTTTATTTTTATTTTTATATTTAATTTTATATTTGTTTTTTTTTTGCGTATATATGTATCGACTGTGCCAAGGAAGAATACCGCACAGTCGTTAGAGTGATGTGTCACGTGTAGCATCGTCTTCTCTCTGTTTTTACTGTCGGGGTGAGTGCTCTTTCCGGTTTTTAATTTTTAATTCTTGTGAATGTTTTTCTACGTTTAATTTATATTATGTTGTTGTGACTTTGATTAGTGTTGGTAAGGGAGTCACTATGTGCTCTGCTTCCTTCCTGACGATGGTCACCGTTAGGGAGACACTCCGACGGCCGGACGGTTTGAATAGGGAGGAAAATAACATTTAATTTGTTTGCAGATTGTACGTATACGAGTTTTATAATTTTTTATGATTGTAACGACTATCTTTGATTTCTTGATTTTTTGTATTTTGCAGTTACTGAAGAAGACCCGAAGTGGGTCGAAACGTTTAGAATTGAATAAATGAGCTTTATGTGAGATCTCATTTCTATTTATTAATTTTTGTGCATGACATCCGCACAGGCTCCGATTGCCGTCGATAGTTCATTTTTATTGTAACACAATAATTTGAGCCGAGTACAAAAGTTTTTATTTTGAATTGCTAATATTGTTATGCAAGATCTAGAAGAATCGATAATTAACACATTGGATTTTGATATCGGAATGTATTATAGATATGTAGATGACATTATTATGGTGACACCAAAGAATAAAATAAATAGTATATTGAATAAGTTTAATAGATATCATCAACGACTACAATTTACGGTTGAATACAAAATTAATAAAAGCATAAAAAATTTTTGGATTTAAACATTAAGATTATTGATAACATCATACACTTGGACTGGTTTCAAAAAAAGACTTGTTCAGGTAGAGTACTATCTTTCTTATCGAATCATCTCATGTGCCACAAAATAGGAGTGATTTATAATCTCATTATTAGAGCATTGTTATTATATTATCCCATATATCACAAGAAAAATTTAGAACTTTGTATTGAAATATTATTGAATAACGGTTACCCTATTCATTCAATTTTTAAAGAAATTAATAGAAGAATAAAAGTATTAAATAATTTTCAGTTTAACAATAATAGAACAAAAGAAAGTCATATGTCCTCTCCCCGGGGGAACTTGGGGCCCGGCCTTGGGGTGTGGCCAATCATGTTTCGGGGCACCCCTTGGCCAGTGGGGGTATACCCTGGGGGACGGAGCCGCAGCGGGACAGTGGGATACAACAAAAATGAATCAAATAACCAAAACACCAACCAAAAACTAAATAAGGAGGAGGGCGGGAGCTCTGAGGTTCAAGGCCAACCTCGAGAAGGAAATGGGGTCTCCATCACCCCATATAAAAAAGAGGACACTCCTTTAGAGGAGAATACAAAGGTTGTTCTCAGGGAGGTAATGATTCCTTTAATGCGGGTCGACTCAGACACGAGTCTCTCGAGCGGACCATGGGTGACGTGCAGAAGTGATAGAAAGAGGAAGACCACCAGGAAGCCCGCATCCAAGAGGGAAACCAAGAGGTCTAGGTCGAGGAAGAGCTCGGCAACGGAGGATGGCAACACAACCGACATCCTCAGCGATTACAATGATGCCGATACCATCAGCGACTCTTACGAGGATAGTCTAGATGAGGATAGGAGGGATAACTCTGCGTTTGGAACCCTCACAAAAAATCTGGACAAGAAGTTAACGCAAGGCATGGAAGACAACATCCCACTGCAACAGCAGCTGGATGAATTGCCGGAGCAAGCTCTGCAAATGCAATACGCGCAAACACGGCACGCGGACAGCAACATTCCTGATATTCCAAGTGACCCTGAAAAGAAGAAACAAGGACGCACAGTAACAACTGGAATAGGGGCACGAAGAAAGGAAGAGAAGGTTAAAAAGGAGATGGAAAGGGAAAGACAACAAGAGGAAGAAATACTAAGTTCCCATTATACGCCCCGCCAAACAAAATCCTACAATAGTTACCTGGATAGGATTGCGGAGAAAACGGAGGAATACCAACAAGCTCCCATAGCGGACCTCGAGGCAATGGTCTCGGAAAAAACAATGAGAATATATAAGGTGGCGGTGAAATCGGGAAACCTAAAGGGCACGCTTGCCAGGCATGCCAAATTGGGCGCTTTAGGTAGTGTTCGTGTGGGGTGGACGAGGCTGACGGTTACCCCGTTGGCCCGTCGCCCCATACAGTGTTTCAGATGCCACGCCTTTGGACACTCGTCCAACAGGTGTGGCTCTGACGTCGTTCGCAGCGGCTGCTGTTTCCGGTGTGGGAAGGAAGGGCACTTGGCGGCCGATTGTGAGGCGCGGCCCCATTGTGTCCCCTGTGCCATCAGTGGAAGGCAAGCAAACCACCGTGCAGGCTCGAGGGCGTGTGCCAGGAAAGTTGTGCCCCCTCGCAGGACGTTTATAGGTAAGGGAAATGTCCCTCTTAATCGTGGACAGGCTCCGGGGCGCCCTGATGGGGGGGATTGGTGAGCAGCCCCTCAGTCCAGTGGCGGGCCCGTCGGGGATTGCGGGGGGGCGGCGGAGTGTGTCGAGAGGTGCATCCGTGGCTTCCTCCTGCGCCCCGACAGAGTTGATGTCAGACTCGTGATTGTCTAATGTTGTTATGAGGACTGCGGCCATGCTGTTCCCCAGTAAGATGGGGACTTTTGGTCCGGTTACGTTCTCTGTCCTTAGTCCGTTTTCTGTTTAGTAGGTAGCGGCGATGGGGGATTGGGTGCCGGGGAGGTTTGCCAAGAGGTGGCTCCGCGGCCCCTACACCTACGCCGGGTTCATGTTGTTCTGGTCCTCTTGTCTTTCGTCAATATGTGGGGTGTACATCTCTCCCCACCTTTATTATTTGTTTGTCGGCCTTTAATGTAGGCTCTCTCTAGGAGTCGGGCCTGTGGCCCTTATTTGGTCTCTATTTATTACTGTGGTTGTGTATACATGTAGTGTACACGTCGAGTTCGTGATGTCTTGTGACGTCAACTTCATGTGGGGTCGGTGAATGCGGTCACCTCGCCAACCAGGTCAGCAGGGAGAAGAGTGGGGGCTCCAATCCCATTGCACGTTGACCTCGTGTATGGCCGGGAGTGAGCTGATAGCCCGGCTCGCTTCCTTTTACCCTCTCGGGGTGAGGGTATTGGACGGGCAGCTTAGCTGCCCGGGGTTGCATCCTTAACAGGATCCGGTCATGGGTGTCCACCGTAAAGTAATGCGATCGCGGTTCCGCGGTGGACTATACCCGTTAACGACCAGGGGCTATAGTCAGGTTTTAGGCTGGTACCCCGTCCGTTAGTCCTTCGGGATACTACGGGCGGGAATCCGCCACAAAGCCTCCTGGCCCTCCCTCAAGGGTTAGGACGCAAAGTTTGGTTTAGGCAAATTTCCTGACTTAAAAAAAAAAAAAAAAAAAGGATCTCTTCGTCCCCCTCAGGGGCACTACAGATTCATCCCTGTAGTGTACGGGTGTCGCAATCCCGAGGTACCCGAGCTGGAGTGTGTGCGAAGGATGAATGAGGAGTGATGGGCGTGCAGGCCCTAAAAAGGACTTGTCCACTGCACTAGGTGAAGGAAAACACCGAAGATAACACCCGGGGGGGAGGCCCCGTTAGCTGAGTAAGGCAACCTCCTAAGGGGAAGGAAAACCCCCGACAGAAAAAAACCAATTTCTTCTTTTCTCAATATGAATAGGTTCAAAGAAGAAGCGAACGTCCTGGGTTCGGATGCCAGGAACCGGCGTGGGGGGGGGGGGGTGTAGGCCTGGCTCCCTCCTCGTCGTCATCGAGCAACGGGTCGTCTGCGGATTTGTCGACTGGGTCCGCAGACTGGAAGGCTACAGCGTCGAGGAAGTTTCGCGACGAGGTAGATGAGATGTTCATCATGCTTGCCGTGAAATGGGAGGATTTGGGTCCGAATGACGACCCAAAAGAGCTGGCGGAGGACATCCACCGCTTGCTCCGGGATGAAGAAATTCGTGAGTATCACTTCATCGGCTTGTACTACAGGCTGGTTAAGTATACTGAGAATTTTTTGCGAAAATGCATGCGCGGTGGGATCTCCTTCTGTGGCCGCCATGATTGCGTGCGATCACTTGATCCTATCGATCTGAGTGGTTCTTCGGCGGTTTTGAGTAATGACTCGATGAGTGATTACAGTGATAGATGTATCGGCTCTCAGCTTCTCCCCTCCCCTGAAAGGTTGAGGGGGGTTAGTGACGAGGAGATGGAGATTAATGAGCCGTCGTTTGTCACCAAGCCCTCCTAAAGCCAGAGTGAGTAGACGTGATAGGGACGACTCATGGGCTCCCGACGACATGAGGCTGCTTAAAGGTCGGAAGCAGTACCCGCGGAAAACAGTAGGTAAGTCCACAAAGCGTAAGAGAGGGCGACCGCTTAAAACGGGGGACTACGCAAATCTCGCCCAAGAGAGGGAACGCCTTAATGCCGCTGAAAGGGAGGCATTGAGGCTAGAGTATGCGCGAAGGGTGTTGGACCCTTCTTTCGGTCCAACCCTTACTGCTGTGGGTTTGGAGAACGCACCCACAGACGCGGCGTTTACTGAGGAGCTCCAGAGTATTACTACTCTGGAGCTTCGTAGATTAGGAGAGACCTTCGTCACTCAAGTGGAGAGGGTGGCTGGGCAGCCGGGCCTTGTGGAATGCATGGCCGAGACGCTCCGAGCCTCCTCGAGGAAGCTGAGTGGCGTGATAAAAGAAGTAGTTGGTCGTACATCCACCGTCGGCCCGAGGATGGACGCGCTTCGGGATGAGAACCGGGGCCTTAGAAGGCAGACCTCGGCCTTGGAGAGGGAGGTTGACCGCCTATCCGGGGAACTTGGCTACCTGCGGTCGATGTTTCCCAAGTTCGAGGAATTTTTATACGGGAAGAAGGGTGCGAGGAAGAGACCCCCTCCACCATCTTCTTCGGAGGGGTCTCCGCCAAGCGCGATGGCGATTTTGACGGCTCCTGATGTGGAGGATCGCCCAGTCATGGAGTCCGACTTGGCGTCCCTTCTCGACCGTCGCTTCGGCGACTTGAGGGACGACATGTCGGTCGCTGTTAGGGCCGCTGTTAGGGCGGAACTTGCGGTGCGGGCTGGGGCTGCGTCCCCTCTGGGGGAGGTGGTTCCCATGCGTGGGCCGTCCGCGGGTAGGAGTGGTTGCGCTGTTGCGTCTAGGGTCTGCCCCTTGCCTGGGGGCTCCGCCGCCTCCGCCTTGGCGGAGGTTTTGGCGGATGCCCCTGGTCCTGGGGCCTCTAAGAAGAGGAGGAGGCGTCGTGGGCGCGACAAGGTGGTTCCTAAGGAGAGGCCGGTACCTGATAGGAAAGAGAAGAGAGCGCGTCTCCCTTCTCGCCCCTCCCCTGCGTCGGTGGTTTCACTGACGATTTTGGGGGATGAGGGTGGGGATGAGACGTATGCGGCGGTACTTGCAAGGGCAAACAAGGAGGTGGATTTACCTGGATTAGGTATCAGTGATACTCGGTTGCGCCGGGGAGTCACGGGTGGCTTCCTGGTATCCGTTCCGGGTAGGGACTCTAGTGCGAAGGCGGATGCCTTGGCTTCTGACCTTCGTAGAGTTTTTAGAGGTAATGATAGGGTGTGTTACGTCTCGTGGGGTCGCGGCTGCGAAAATTTGAATGCAGAGCTCGGCTTTTTCCACGAGACACGATCGCTATTACGGGTACGCGAATCTATGCGATTCTCCCCGGGGATACCCGCGATCTGAGGTTATTCGCGCTGGAACTGAGGTGATCGGATTATTGCGAGGGACCTACCTGTGACTCTACTGTAATAAAGATAGCTTCGTCGATTGCTCTATGCGAAACGTCGTTGGGGTTGCGTAAATAATCTTCGTACGTAAACTGACAAAGATCGCACAAATCACCGATTCGCGTGAGGGTAAGTCGGAAGTTGCAGACTCCGCAATTTATTCCGATAAGTGTTCCGCCTATGATTAGAGTATGCTTCCGAATCCTTGTCCAAAGTAATTTCGAGACTCTAGGTAAGGTGGAGTAGCATGAAATGCAGAGAGCTGCCTTAGTCTCAAAATGGATGTACCCGACACCAACTTGGCAATAGAATAAGGGTTCAAACGGTACGAAGAGATTAACTTCTGGAGGAGGAGTTATACCTCTAAGGGTGAGTGGGCACATTTGTGTTTGTTGAGTAATCGAATTGATAATGCGTCATTCGCTCGTAGATCTTCGGTGAACCCGGCAGTTATCAAGAAGTTAGTAGTCGTCGGCAAAACCGTCGGTAATTGTTCAGTAAAACACTGGTAAGGTGCCAGTAAGGTGTCGATAACCCGTTGGTAAAAGAACGTATGTCGGTATATCGTCGGTAATGTCGGTAAAAGAACGTATGTTGGTATATTGTTGATAACGTCGGTAAAAGAACGTATGTTGGTATATTGTTGATAACGTCGGTAAAAGAACGTATGTCGGTATATCGTCGGTAATGTTGGTAAATCGAAAGTGTTCTCAATTGATTATTGTTTAAATGACTACTGTCACGTCCGGCCGTATAAATTTTTTCGTTTACTCCAAGTTCCTTAAACGCTATTTGAAAAGCGCGCCAAGCCGGCCATGACGCTTAACTCCGCCTAGAAACTAAGCGTGGCGCTTCGTAGCGCCTAAGGATCTCCCACCACGGTGAGAGCCCCTACTCCGGAGAGTTCCCCCTCTCCAGGCCGCCGCAGGCCCGAGCCGCCGAAACAAAGGACCTCAGAGCAGTCCCGAATTTTGGCAGTTCTCTGCGCGACACCGAACAGTATAGTCGCACTCCTAAATTCTAACTCTAAGTCCAAATTCTAAATCCTAACTCTAATTCTAAAATTCTAACTCTAAGTATAATATTCTAACTCTAAATTCTAAGTCTAAATCTAAATTCTAATTCTAAGTTTTAGTCTCGAATTTTGTACTACTATACGAATAAATCAGTGTATTCATGTGCGAAAACTAGTGTTCAGTATTCTTCAAAACTTCCACTCCCGTGATAAAATACGATAGCGTTTAAATTTGTCATACGGCGTTTGAATTCAGAATAATTCAAACTGTGTTTGGAGCGGACCACCGCTCATCACAGTCAGAATTAACATTCTCAGCATTTGCCAAAATAAGGAATTGATAGTGAGGTCCGCCGGATATCAACCCGCCTTATTTGAGTAATCATTCAGAGGATGCATCAAATTCAATATGCCTAAGACGCGACGCGCAGGAAGGAAGAATCAATTACAAAAACTAAACCGACTTTATCGCGAATCAGCGACCGAGGAATATTCTCAATTCCTCGGAGTGGAATATCAGGCCGATCCTGAATACGAGAACATTTTTAACATTAAAAATAATAACAACGACGAACTTCTACAGTGGAAGTGCATACCAATAACGTTCCAACCACGACGCCTGCCGCCGCCAAACATCCCAGTGAACGACCCTCGCCGCACGCACTACCTCCAAGCACGAGCCGACACGATCAAGAAAGTGCTACTAAAGGTAAGTGAAATTCACGTTAACCTAAGGAATCGCGCGTGTTAGCAAATTCAGAGACGCTTCTACCACGTGGAAGAGAACATTCTAGAAAAATCTCCGACGCATTTTTCCTCTTTTCCATCGTCACTGCGGAAGCTATAAAAAAAAAAGGTCGGGCTATAAAACTAGGGTCGACCACCACATGCGGTGCCACTCTCGGAATTCTAACACGGAAAAACGCAAATAGTTCAATCTCTTAAAAATCTTGTGTCTCAAGAAATAACTTCGTAAATCCGTACAACAAAGTAGTCATTTAAACAATAATCAATTGAGAACACTTTCGATTTACCAACATTACCGACGATATACCGACATACGTTCTTTTACCGACGTTATCGACAATATACCAACATACGTTCTTTTACCGACATTACCGACGATATACCGACATACGTTCTTTTACCAACGGGTTATCGACACCTTACTGGCACCTTACCAGTGTTTTACTGAACAATTACCGACGGTTTTGCCGACGACTACTAACTTCTCGATAACTGCCGGGTTCACCGAAGATCTACGAGCGAATGACGCATTATCAATTCGATTACGCAACAAACACAAATGTGCCCACTCACCCTTAGAGGTATAACTCCTCCTCCAGAAGTTAATCTCTTCGTACCGTTTGAACCCTTATTCTATTGCCAAGTTGGTGTCGGGTACATCCATTTTGAGACTAAGGCAGCTCTCTGCATTTCATGCTACTCCACCTTACCTAGAGTCTCGAAATTACTTTGGACAAGGATTCGGAAACATACTCTAATCATAGGCGGAACACCTATCGGAATAAATTGCGGAGTCTGCAACTTCCGACTTACCCTCACGCGAATCGGTGATTTGTGCGAGCTTTGTCAGTTTACGTACGAAGATTACTTACGCAACCCCAACGACGTTTCGCATAGAGCAATCGACGAAGCTATCTTTATTACAGTAGAGTCACAGGTAGGTCCCTCGCAATAATCCGATCACCTCAGTTCCAGCGCGAATAACCTCAGATCGCGGGTATCCCCGGGGAGAATCGCATAGATTCGCGTACTCGTAATAGCGATCGTGTCTCGTGGAAAAAGCCGAGCTCTGCATTCAAATTTTCGCAGCCGCGACCCCACGAGACGTAACAAAATTTGGTGACAGCGGTGGGATACGAGTTAATATTTGCGATGGAAACACGAGGGAAATCGGGTACGAAAAAGCTCACTGAAGTAGAAATAGACGAACTTCGCGCTCAATTACATGCCAAGGAAGCACGGTTACGCGAACAATCCGAGATGCTTCAACAGCAGAAAGAAACGTTCGAACGCGAAAAACGGGCTTCGGAAGAAGACCTCGAAATCATCCGCAGTAACCTCGTGAGTAAAGAAACGGAGATGGAAAAACGTTTGAACTCCATCACAATGGTAGCAACCGAAAAACCCGACTTAAGCGATCATATGCTCCAAGAAATCGAACGATTACGCCAGGAGATAAACTCCATGCGCGGGAACAATACGATACCTACGCAATATATTCCCAGCACCGCGGGACGCTTTCTCGACGAACAGGCGTCTCCCGCATTCCAACACGGAACCAATTATGATAGTCCAAGGGTGTCTTTCAGGGAAGCACTTGAGACTATCCCGCCATTCGACGGTCGAAATATCCCCCTCTCTCAATTTATACGAGCATGTAGACGCGCTAAAGAAATATTCCCACCATCGTCCGAGCGACACCTAACCCGCCTACTTCTTACTAAGTTACGCGGGCGAGCTATATGCGCCGTAGGAGACGAAGAGTGCGAAACGATAACTCAACTTGCCGACCTCCTGAATGGAGCCTTCGGATCCCCGAAAACCATCGACCAGTATCGTGGGGAGCTGAGCACAATTTACCTTAAACCAAACGAGCATATCCTTGATTTCATTAGCCGCGTAAAAGACTTGCGATCTTCTATAACGGACGCGGAACGCCGAGCGCAAGGAATGCTATCCGTCGGATCAGTAAACGAAATCGATGCCTTAACAGCACGATCTTTCTGCGAGGGCTTGCCACTCGCCTATAGGATACAATTGAGACAAGAACACTATCGCGACCCGTTTCTAGCTTTTTCACACGTCAAAATTCTCGCGAAAAGATCGGAACTAGACAATGAAAGATTCGAAACTCCGCGCCGTTCATACGAACGTAACGTATATCCGAATGAAAGGCCTTTAGCCCACTCGACGCCCATAAAAATAAACACGGAACGATCTCCTAACAACAGATGGACTCGAGCCGAGTACTCGCCGCGCGTCGAACAAACACGGCACAGTAACGCGCCGTTTCCAAAAGCCTATAATAGTACTGTTACGTCCGGCAATTCACCTTGCGGTAAATCACCTTATGCACAAGTCGGTCTTCTCTCGCGTCTACCTCGGTTAAACGTTCGAGAAGCTGCTCTCTACTTTTTTAGGGCAACCTGCTAGGCCGGCTATACCCTGGGATGCCGAGAGCTTGAGATTCGATTGAGACAGTCGGATGGAGAAGGTATTCTGCGGGTCGGGTCGATAAATAAAGATATTTTACAAATATAAAAATTGTTTATTCATTTATAAATCCTTTATGTCGATGCAAAATCTACTGGTCCTGACTCGGTTCAGGATGAGCTTGGAGCTGTATTATAATGTTATTAGACTCCTGTTCAGAGTCGTTAGATTGATTAAGATAGCTTATAAAGGAACTAAAATTATTCTGTGCTCCTTCTGGGATGAAATTATTGACGTCGTCGGGAGCGAGTACCACGGTGTCCTCGTCGAAAATATTAAAATTGGGTTGTAAAAATGGATCGTGTTCCGGAGATGCTAATTGTTGAGTTTGATTATGGACGTGATATTCAGGGTCAGTTAAAAATTGATGATTTGGATCGACTAAGTAAGTGTTTGATTCTGAATGAGACTGTTCAGGAAATTGAGGGTGAGAGTAATCAATGTATGGAGGAATACTATTAATTGGCGAATAAGCGTCTGAAGAGGGAGGTTGTATGATTATTCGCGTTGGATAAATTTGAACGTTTAGATTTAGAGGTCTTCGAGATCTACGTTCGCGTAGCCTGCGAAGGTGCTGCTCGTTTCGATCGATCTGATTCCTTCGTCGGAAAGGAGAGACCATCTAACGGTTAAATAAATTTACATGAATAAATCGAAAGATAGATGTTCATTATTTGAAATAATTGAATATGACTCACGTTTGTAGCGTGATTTATCCGTTAATGAAAGCGAAACAAAGATGACAGGTTAATCTTATGCGAGAAAGCCCTTTCACCTATTAATAAATTAACCTTATGTCAGTAATTATTATAATAAACCTGTAATTAAATGAGAATTGGTAATATGTGGATAAAAGGAAGGATTTGAATAGGAGTATTAATATCTGCGTTGAGAATATTAATACTTGATGTTTCAATCTTTAATAATTAAATCTTAAACTTTGAAATAGTAATTCTTAATGAATAAATAATCTTAGACTTTGAAGGTAACAATTTATCAATGAATATCAAAATCACTGTCAGTTGTATGGTAAAGTAATTCGCAATATTGGAAAATGCTGGGTATTATAAAGCATGAACGAATAGAAGAGATAGGTGTACATCCGGTTATTCCGGGTTCTCAGGTCCTGGTCTTAATAGGCTAATGCTACGTTCACTTTACTAAACGTGCATCTCCGAAGATGATTTGCGAATTTACCTTCTGACAGGATATAACTCTAATGGGTATAGAGGAGTTAGGAATAGAGTTTGAATATAAGTATAATATCTATATTAAGAGTATTAATACGTGTAGCTTCAAGCATCAATAATTGAATTGTAAATTATGATTAATTATTTTTAATAATCATTAAGACCACTGTCATTTTGGTTTGGTTAAAGTAATTCGTTAGGTTTGTAAAGCAGAGAGAGAGTAGCAGGGAAGGGTGAAAGAAATGTACGGTTGCCCGTGGATTCCGGTCCCCGAAGGTTAATGCGACGTTCACTTTACAGAACGTGCATCTCAGAATCGTAGTAACGAATTTACCTTATGACAGGGTATGGTTTTAATAGTAGCCAATAGGGTAAGGTGGAGTACACTTGTCAAATAATTTATAGTATCAATATGCAAGATCACTGTCAGTCGGTTGGTGGTAAAGTAATTCGCAATTATTGGAAAGTGCAAGGTATTAAAAGCATTAAAAGAATAGAGAGGTAGGTATACATCCGGTTATTCCGGGTTCTCAGGTCCTGGTCTTATTAGGCTAATGCGACGTTTCACTTTACTAAACGTGCATCTCTGAGATGATTTTGCGAATTTACCTTCTGACAGGATATATATTCTACATGTGTACTGAGGAATTAGCGTTATTCAATTCGCTACTAGGTAGTAGGATACGGGGTTACATACACTATATAAATAAGCAGTGCTATAATAAAATACATAAGTATTTTATTATAAAGATTGAATAAGTATGCGATTATCGGTTCAATAATATTGAATAGTATTGGTAAAAATATTAAATAGATCGACGATTGTAACGCAGACGTATGCAGATGCAAAGCGTAGATTGGAATAATTATCGGAAACGCAGAGTAATATATGGCTTATGTCTGTATTCAAATTCAGAGTTCGTAATATGAAATAAGATTGAGTTCGGAATTCAGAGTTCGTAATTGAAATAAGATTGAGTTCGAAATTCAGTGGTTAAATAATTAAATTCAGAGTTCGTAATGTGAAATAAGATGAGTTCGAAATTCAGTGGTTAAATACTTAATTAATATATGATTAAATATATGAGTGTCCGTCGCGCTTTACTATTTAGGGATATGTGAACTGGGCTTAAATACTCACAAGGGTTAGTACAACTGTCTATGTGCCTTGCTATGGTACACTCGCTACTGTGTTCTTCCCTCTGAGTTGAAGAGCTGGGCAGCCTCGGTACCCTCGGTCCGAAATGGCGGCTATGTCTCGATGTCTTCAGAGCCCCGTAGTATTTGCTGGTTGAGTGCTGGATTGTTGTTGACTGGAACCAACTGCGACGTAATCACTGCCGTTCCGTGCCGGGAGCCGGGTTTATATACCCAAAAATGGGGCTCGCTTCCTCCCATCGGGTGATGTGGCTCGCCAATGGTAAGAGAGATGTGCCGGGGAGTACCGGAGATAATCTGTTCCTGTAGAGATTGCGACGGTTAAGTTCCCGTGAGAGATGGCTTCTTAGTAGAGATAAGCGGCGTTCAAGGTGACTCATCGCTATGCGCTCCGACTTATCTTATCTTCTTCTTGGTAATCGATTTTGCAGGTGGCTGGTGACTCATCGCTATGCGGCTTGCAATGGGCTTTGCAGGTTGCAACAGTTTCAGCGTTGCATCATGCATTTTGCAATCACGCTATTGTTCTAGAACCTTCTAGAATCTTCTGGATGTTTTATCTTATCTTCTTCTTGGTAATCGATTTTGCAGGTGGCTGGTGACTCATCGCTATGCGCTCCGACTTATCTATCTTCTTCTTGGTAATTGATTTGCAGGTGGCTGGGACTCATCGCTATGCGGCTTGCAATAGGCTTTGCAGTTGGCAACGTGTTTCAGCGTTGCATCATGTCATTGCATCACGCTATTGTTCTAGAACCTTCTAGAATCTTCTGGATGTTTCCTTGCGAGTAAAGCCGAGTTCACAATAGTAAAGCAAGCTTTCATAACTAATTATTTAATTATTTAGTATACTTCGTTATAAACGATTACGCACTATATATATTTTCAGGTAGTAATAAGGCGGGTTTCATACTGCACTGAGAGAAAATAATAGTATTCTTCTCTTAGTGTAGTGGCTCCTTTGGGCGTACCGATGGATATAATGTTATTTTGCGCTATGTATAAGATCTTTGGGTTTTATAATTATAAGTAAATGTATTTGTAAGAAGTTTTGTATGTAAATAATATATATATCGCGTATATATTAAAGTTTAATAACCATTGAATAATATATTTTTTAATTTAGTAAAATGAATATTATATCGTAATAGTCGATCTGTATAATTAATCGAAATTTATTCAAATCGAAATTTATTCAAGAAATAAATAATTACTATCCATTTAAGTCAAGAGAGAAAAAGGAAATAATTGTATTATATGTCAAACGTTATATCCTATACTGTCGTTGAAATCACCGGAGAATACCATATGTCTTATACAGTCATTGAAATCACCGGAGAATAGTGTATGTCTTATACAGTCATTGAAATCACCGGAGAATAGTGTCGTCAAAGTATACGATTGATATATATATATATAGTCGTGAAGGTGTCTCGGAACAAACCCTTTGACATATATATATATATATATATGTTCTTAACCTTATTTTAGGTTTTCTCACAAATAATCAATAAGGATTTTAAATACTTATATATTCATAGTCGAACTATGGTATCCTTATTTAGTACTTTCGAACGTGTGACGGATACAATGTTACTACGCATTACGTGTACGATTTTTAAGTCTCTTTAATTATGAATAGTTATAATATAGGCACGCTTATTTTTATTTCAGGTCATGTTTCCTAACGAGATGATCGAGAGTAGAGAGTCTTTATTAATTATGCCTTTTATGCTATCAATATTATTAAATTTAAAAGTGAATTATTACTCTGTCGTCATTTGTGAGAAGACATGTTTTAACCTACGAGTAATTATATGTGTGATTAAATATTCGTTATTACCCGGTCTTTCATGCAGGTTAGAGATTGTCATGGACTAATAGATTAAAGAATAAAGTTTTTTGAAAAAGTTTGAAGTTTTTTGAATTGTCTGGACGTTACAAGTACACAGTCACAGAGACCGATAAACACTTACAGAACGGAAGGACGCCAACCGAGGGGGTCCCGAGAACAATAGACACGAACGAACCAGTAACAACAAATACTGTAGGTACTGTAAAAATCCGGGACACGAAATAGAGGAGTGCCGGAAAAGACAATACAATAACTCACGTCAGGGAAACTCCCCTCACCCCTCAGGCCAGGGACGAGGCTCGAGCGGGATACGTCTCGGGAAACAGATCGTCCAATACGACTATAAACGCGGAGCAAGCCTGGAGAAACCAGAATCGCCATGCTAACTCCGAACCGATTTTCGCACGCGCCCACCGTTTCCATTGCCCGCGGACGGTTTAGCACGCAACACGAATTTCATGATAGATACTGGCGCGGCACCCAACTTGGTTAAACAAGGCCAACTAAGCCCCGATTGCGTTATCGATAAAAGCATAATTATTTTCCTTAGCGGAATTACAAGCGATAAAATCGAAACGCTCGGAGCGACAAGTATAAAATACCTCGGTCACAGGATCGACCTCCACTTAGTCCCAGACCAGACGACTTTCCAATTTCCCAAGGCGGAATCCTAGGATTCGAATTCTTACGCGACGCGTCTAAGATAGATTATTCCAAGCGCTGCATCGTGTGGCAGCAAACGCAAATCCCTTTTAACGATGCTCAGACGGTAAAAATCCCGGCTAGATCGCGGGCCACCGTCTCGCTCCAAGTCAGCAATCCCGAGGTCAGCATAGGATATATTCCGCGAATTCATGTGAACGAAGACATCTACTTAGGAGATGCCATCGTCACTAATCGTAACGGCACAGTATATATGAAAGCCGTTAACATAAGCGACAAGGACCACGAATTGTACTTACCTAGGGTAAGATTACAAGAGATCGAGAAAATTTCCAAATCTTGTCCACAGAACCTCGAGGATCCTTCATCCTATCTCAAGGGTCATAAAAGCACCCTCCTTAACCTAAAATTCCAACGCACGGGTCACATAAACACTGAGGGACGGTCCCTTAACCCTAGGGCATCTGGGGACGGGACCAATCTCATAAAACATAACGACATAAAACCTCAACACGTCGCAGCGTTGACCCGACAAAACACACAATCTCGTCCCGAAGAAATAAAAACACTGCTGCGGCTTGAACACTTAAATGCGGAGGAGACTAAACACGTACATAACCTCATAAACGTCTACAACGATTTGTTCCGTCTCCCCACCGATAAATTACACTCCACAGACGTCACTACACACACAATCCCGACAACCGACGAATTAGCGGTCCACACGAAACAATACCGATTTCCGCCGATGCACAAGGAGGGAATTAATAAACAAGTACAAGAACTCATCGAGAACGATGTCATTCAACCATCCACTTCACCGTACAACTCCCCCTTGTGGATCGTGCCAAAGAAACCGGACTCGAAAGGTAACAAACGCTGGCGCATGGTAATAGATTATCGGGCGCTGAATGAAAAAACGATCGGGGACGCGTACCCCCTACCGAACATAGTGGAAATCCTCGATCAACTAGGAAGCGCGAAGTACTTTAGCGTATTCGATTTAGCATCGGGTTTCCATCAAATCAAAATGGATAAAGCACACGCCCATAAAACGGCGTTTTCCACACCGTACGGGCATTACGAATTTAAGAGAATGCCGTTTGGGCTCAAAAACGCCCCCGCGACATTCCAAAGACTCATGGACCAGGTACTCACCGGACTTCAAGGCGCCGAACTATTTGTGTACCTTGATGATATCGTATTATATTCGAGCTCACTGCGAGAGCACGAAATAAAGTTCCACAAATTGGCGGAACGACTTAGGAAGGCAGGACTGCGACTCCAGCCCGACAAGTGCGAGTTCCTCCGTAAAGAAGTCACGTACCTGGGACATGTCATAAGCGAAACTGGAGTGAAACCCGATCCTAAAAAGATAACCGCGGTTCAGAGTTTCCCTCGCCCTAAAGACCCGAAGAATATCAAGCAATTTCTCGGGCTAGCGGGATACTACCGGAGGTTCATACCTAATTTCTCGAAGATAGCGCGCCCGCTTACCGATCTGCTGAAAAAGGATGAGACCTTTGTTTGGCATAAGGAACAGGAGACAGCCTTTACGCACCTCCGCGATGCATTGTGCAAAGAACCGATACTACAGTATCCGGATTTTACGAAACCTTTCGTTATAACTACCGACGCATCCGGATATGCAATAGGCGGTGTCCTGAGCCAAGGGCCGATTGGAAAAGACCTCCCTATAGCCTACACCTCCAGGTTACTAAATAAGGCCGAGCGAAACTATTCGACTATAGAAAAGGAACTATTAGCAATAGTTTACAGCGTAAATTTCTTCAGGCCTTACATATACGGTAAGAAGTTTAAATTGGTCACGGATCACAAACCTTTGGTGTGGCTACATTCAGTAAAAGACCCATCTTCCCGTCTTGTCCGATGGCGTCTAAAACTATTAGAATACGAGTATGAGGTATTATACAAAGCAGGAAAAATAAACGCCAATGCAGACGCCCTCTCGCGAAATCCTACCCCAGACACTATGCCCGAAGTCGAGCGAGTCCTCCCTCTCTCACAAATACAAAGATTGTCCGACTCCAATGAATCCCTATTCACCACCAAGAAGAAGCGAGGCGCAAAAACTCCACGAATCACAAACAAGCTGGATTGCGGCGAACAGCGTCCCTCACCGACCCCCGATAATTCGAAATCAGAGGAAACAAACTCGCCCCCTAGTTCCAGCGAGGACAGCGACTCGGAAAACGAAACCGATAGCAACTCTAGTTCCAGTAGCGAGGAGTTATTCATAAACGTAAACAGTCCTTTCATTCCACGGGCCGCCGTGAGGCCCCGCGTGATAAATATCCCGGACAATTTCGCGACCCGAAAAGATAACCTTGTCATTTTCATAACGCAACAAGGAACACCGATCGACAAGGGAGCCCAAATATTGCAAGTAGCGAACTCCTTGCCGATGACCAGAGATACAGCTTTGGGCAGGGCAAGGGTAAGTCGCGAGGGCACCCGACGCGTAATTTCACTCGCGGTAAAGGAGAGGATTACCGGCGTTACCGAAAAGGAAATAATAAAAGAAGCAATACACTCGCTACTAGACGTTATCCGAGAATTGGGCTTGCAATCGATCTCGATCAGTAAAGGCAACGTTGACAATGTAGATTGGAATACGATATATAACCTCTTAATTAAAATACTAGACGAAATCGACATAAGAATATTTATTTGTACGAACGACATAACGGTCCCCGGGAAGGACCAAAGGGAACAAATTCTCGCCGAAAATCATTGTTCCGCGGTAGCAGGACACAAAGGCATCACCAAAACTTACAATAGGATTAAAAAACGCTACACTTGGAGCGGTATAAAAACTGATGTCCAAAATTTCGTCAAAAACTGCCGCGCGTGTCAATTAAAGAAATTGGTTCGCGTAAAAACCAAGCAACCAATGATCCTAACCGACACCCCCGATTCGGCCTTCGAAAAGGTCTCCATGGATATAATGGGTCCCCTCCCAACCACGAAACAAAACAATACGTACATCCTAACTATACAGGACCTGCTAACCAAATACTCCCTTGCGATCCCACTCCGACAAGCAGGAGCGATACAAGTAGCAGAAGCATTTACTAACGACCTTATTTGTACATTCGGCGCGCCAAAAGCGATCCTCACCGACCAGGGCTCACACTTTATAAACAGCCTCATGAGGACAGTAGCCCGAAAATTTAAAATCAAGCAATGTAAGACCACAGCGTACAGACCACAAGCGAACGGATCGGTAGAACGATCACACCAGGTACTCTGGGAATATTTGAAGCAATTTGTTGATAAAAATAGTGAATGGGATCAAATTTTAAAACTAGCATCGTTTTCGTATAATACGAGCGTACATGAGGGTACAAAATATACTCCGTACGAACTCATTTTCGGGAAAATCGCGCGGGTCCCCTCGAGCGACCCGGACATCGAAAGCATGACTAACGAAAGCTATACACAATATTTAACCACATTATTCAACAAATTGCGCGATTCCCAAACAGCCGCACGCGAAAACTTAAATAATGCTAAGAATAGAAGTAAGAAATACTACGATAAGAAAATCAATACGCGTAAATTTAAGATTAACGATAGCGTTTATTTACTTAAGGAACCTAACAAAGGGAAATTAGGAGACCAATATACAGGTCCCTATAGGATAATAAAGATACTAGGTAAAAATAACGTTAAGTTAGCTATAAGCAATAGTAAGACTAAAACCGTACATATGGACAAGTTAAAGCCCTCACCACATCAAGCTCCCACCCTTGAAGACCCCCACTCCGAAGACGAATATATCTCGGACGCCCCAACGGAGGACGGGCCAGTAATCAACCAACCACGCTAAGATGAGGACTCTCGCAATTATCCTGGGCATGGCCTTCCTGGCCCCACTATCCAGCGGACTAATCGGATACGACTGTGGAGGACGGGGCCTGAACATCACAACACTCTCCCTCTTAGATATCGAAGAGTGTAAAACCAACAGCATCGAACCTAAGAAGGAGGAAGTCTATATACAACTACTCCAACTCAGTGAATTCGTGCATACTCCTGCCTACCAATGCAAAATCGAAATAGACCGGACTATATTTTACTGCGGAATGCACTCTCATATAGCAGCGGTGCAGAACGGAAGACAGGAGTATATCCACGAAATATCGGCAGATACATGCCGAAAATTGCACGAAACAGGGACCATATCCCTAGGAGTTAACCAGCACATTACTGGGATTAAGCCAAATGCAACAAACCTAAGAGCAATGACACTCGCAGGATCAGTTAAGACAGACGGAAAATGCAGCGGCACCCAGTTCAGCGACGCATACGGTTCATGGGACGACGTGATCGTGCAAGCCTCAGTACGAATCACGATACGACAATTGGAGCTGCCCGTTGGATACAATAACAATGAAGTGATACTTCCATCCGGCACTCGCTGTCCCGTAACGACAGGCGAATGCATTGATGCCGACGGCGCCTCCACCTTCTGGACAATCCTGCCAATTGACAACTGTCACTTTGGACGATACGATGTTCTCTACGAAGGAATAGCATATCGATTGTCGCCCAGCACTCCCCAAGAGGAAGCGCCAACGATTTATACAGTCACGGCGCGTGACACAACCTTCGCATTAGCAAGGACAACCGAGACCAACGTATGCGGATACAACCTTTGGCGAACGGAACATCCCAAGCTGTGTATCCTCGAAACGAGGCCCGAACGGACATTCAAAAGCCGTTCCAAGGTCAGAATCGACAACCTCGACATCTTCACATATGTGAATTCAAAATTTATATACGTCGAGAAACACCTGAAAACCCAGCTGACCCAACTATACAAGGATATTATGGAGCAAAAATGTGCACTGGAAAGGCAGATCCTCCTCAACGCACTTTCTCTAGCAAGCATAGCACCTGACGAAATGGCGCATCGAATAATGAAGTCTCCAGGTTATACCGCCATAACTGCAGGTGAAGTTATACACCTCATCAAATGTATACCTGTCAAATGCCGCCTACGACCTACCGAGGAGTGCTACAACGAACTCCCCGTCACTCATCAAAATAAGTCACTCTTCCTCTTACCAAGATCGAAGATACTTACTAAAGCCGGAACATCGAGGGATTGCAATGAACTATTACCAACTCTATACCAAATACACAACACCTGGTATAGACTAACACCGAAACCCGTGGAATCGGTGGCACCGCCTACTATCAGGCCTCTAACCAAACCCTCATGGAAGTACGTAAGCCCGGATTCACTCGCTTCCAGTGGTATCTATACGAACGAAGATCTTGATCGTCTTCGCGACCATATCATGTTCCCCGTGGAAAAACCCTCCATGCTCCACACAATCGCCAGGGGATCAATGGGACAGGAAATTCCTACAGGCAGTTTCTCCTTGCTGAATTTATTAGACGAGAAATCTCTCGACCGAATAGCGGAAAATACCGGAGCCAGGCTATGGAAGGGATTTATAAGCTTCGGATCCGCCAGCGCCGGAGTACTTGGCACCTTCGTTACCGTACGGTTGATAAAATTAATAATCGACACCATGATCCATGGGTACGCACTCCACTCGGTGTACGGATGGAGTCTACATCTACTCGGAGCCATTTGGACCTCGGTGACCAACGTCCTCCTACACCTTGGTAGATCAGCGGACGGAGAACAGGACAACGGATGAGAACTGCTACACCTGAAACCCTATCCAACGAACGAAGAAGAAACACCCTTAACCCTGCCCACACAACAAACCCCTTCGATTAACGAATCAGACAGTGGCAAAGTGTGTGCAAAAACTCACCCTACGAGTGTTCCCCCAATGAAAGATTACGGCGAACTAAATAAATATTTACATAACCAATGTTAAGTTAAGAACCTAATCGTAGCGCATAGAAAACTAAGTCCAAAATGTTGGAACATTAAATTCCAACATTTTTATTTTAAGGGGGGAGGTGTCACGTCCGGCCGTATAAATTTTTTCGTTTACTCCAAGTTCCTTAAACGCTATTTGAAAAGCGCGCCAAAGCCGGCCATGACGCTTAACTCCGCCTAGAAACTAAGCGTGGCGCTTCGTAGCGCCTAAGGATCTCCCACCACGGTGAGAGCCCCTACTCCGGAGAGTTCCCCCTCTCCAGGCCGCCGCAGGCCCGAGCCGCCGAAACGAAGGACCTCAGAGCAGTCCCGAATTTCGGCAGTTCTCTGCGCGACACCGAACAGTATAGTCGCACTCCTAAATTCTAACTCTAAGTCCAAATTCTAAATCCTAACTCTAATTCTAAAATTCTAACTCTAAGTATAATATTCTAACTCTAAATTCTAAGTCTAAATCTAAATTCTAATTCTAAGTTTTAGTCTCGAATTTTGTACTACTATACGAATAAATCAGTGTATTCATGTGTGAAAACTAGTGTTCAGTATTCTTCAAAATTTCCACTCCCGTGATAAAATACGATAGCGTTTAAATTTGTCATACGGCGTTTGAATTCAGAATAATTCAAACTGTGTTTGGAGCGGACCACCGCTCATCACAGTCAGAATTAACATTCTCAGCATTTGCCAAAATAAGGAATTGATAGTGAGGTCCGCCGCATATCAACCCTCCTTATTTGAGTAATCATTCAGAGGATGCATCAAATTCAATATGCCTAAGACCCGACGCGCAGGAAGGAAGAATCAATTACGAAAACTAAACCGACTTTATCGCGAATCAGCGACCGAGGAATATTCTCAATTCCTCGGAGTGGAATATCAGGCCGATCCTGAATACGAGAACATTTTCAACATTAAAAATAATAACAACGACGAACTCCTACAGTGGAAGTGCATACCAATAACGTTCCAACCACGACGCCTGCCGCCGCCAAACATCCCAGTGAACGACCCTCGCCGCACGCACTACCTCCAAGTACGAGCCGACACGATCAAGAAAGTGCTACTAAAGGTAAGTGAAATTCACGTTAACCTAAGGAATCGCGCGTGTTAGCAAATTCAGAGACGCTTCTACCACGTGGAAGAGAACATTCTAGAAAAATCTCCGACGCATTTTTCCTCTTTTCCATCGTCACTGCGGAAGCTATAAAAAAAAGGTCGGGCTATAAAACTAGGGTCGACCACCACATGCGGTGCCACCCTCGGAATTCTAACACGGAAAAACGCAAATAGTTCAATCTCTTAAAAATCTTGTGTCTCAAAAAATAACTTCGTAAATCCGTACAACAAAGTAGTCATTTAAACAATAATCAATTGAGAACACTTTCGATTTACCAACATTACCGACGATATACCGACATACGTTCTTTTACCGACGTTATCGACAATATACCAACATACGTTCTTTTACCGACTGTTCAGAAGTAAGTTGACCCCAGGTCAAGAACTTTATTATTTGTTCAAAGAGAATGAAGAAGTAGGTCGATAATTTGAAATTCTATAATTTTTGAGTTAATCCGGCACGGGGCAGCACGCACTGAACCCACACGCCGCGCTTCAAGCGTTCGATTATCGAATCGATCGGGGATGAACTGCCTCGTCATCGAATCTGGGCATTCGCTCCTGGCACGGCTTTGCGATTAGTCACATGTGGGTTTTCCGTCGCGATTCTAATTGTTCGTAGTTCGTTTGATTAATAAAAAAAATAATCAGATTGATATTCTGCTGTGATTCAGTGATAAGTGAGATGTGAAATACGTTCACTTTGACATTCGCTAATTAACGGTAGCAATAAGGTGCGCCGTTATATACGCGACATAAAATTTGCGCTCAAAACATTGTTAACGAAGCGGAATTCAGTGATTTGGGACCAGAATTCACGCAATGGTGAAATATCAAGGTGCCGAAGTCCGATTGTTTCCACGAACGTAATAATTGTATACATGAGGCTCGCGCGTGTTCGCTTGGCACGCGTAGATCACGTGAGTTGGAGCGCGCAGATCACGTGATCAGTCATCTGGGACTGATACCTGATGTCGTGATTGTGTTTGCGTTCCTTTTTTTCATCCCTTCGAGCCCGTGGTGCTCAACGCACTGTAACATTTATGTGATCAGTGATTCTCCATGTTAATTGAAACATTTCGGTTCGCGATTTAATATCGCATTCGCCGCAATCGGCAACGTGTACGAAATCTTAATGTGAGATTTCGAACGATTCGATACACGAGTTTCGAGCGTGTTCATCGTAACTAGCAATTGTTATGCAACAAATAGTTTTCGGTGGTGTCCATGCAACACATGCTAGATACCATATAGTGAGACATTTCGGACTGCTTAACAACCACGTCATACGTGTTTTCGCGGTGACTATTTTATTCGTTAATAGATAAAGATTTTATGTAAAGGTTTCAAATTAATTTGCGTTTATGTACATTGTGACTCTCGGACAAATTTAGTTAATAAATGGATTGTTTTTGTGTAATTTGTGCATATAATTCCGTATTCTGGTTCTCGATTCGGCACGTGGCTTAAATCGTTACCCATCCTGCGCACCAATCGGAGCGCGTCCACCCTCCTTAAGATACAGTCCACTTTGAATCTTCCTGTGCAATCTATACGCGAGACCGATATCGACGATCGGATTTACAACCCGATTGTCAGGATCCGTAGCTTCGTGCGTGAGCGTTCAACGTCAGCAATCGAGCGTACGCGCAAACATTTTTTGGTCCTTCGAGCCGGATGGGAGAGTAATGACGAATCGAGAACACTGAATTAAGGACACCAGTGATATTTAAGTGCAGCGTGATTCGAGATACAGTCAGTCAAGTAATCGCGTTTAAGTATCGTGTTAGTGACATATTCATAAACAACTATAGTGTCAAAATGGAAGACGCTCTTGCAAATCAGCAAACTATCTTCCACTCAATTGCTCGAGCTCTCGACAATTTCAAAAAGATTGGTCGTTCTAATTTGACGGCCGCAAGGGTTCGCTCACGGATTGCGACTTTACAAGCTCAATGGACTCAAGGTGTGCACAATCACACCATTCTGCTTCAACTTGTTCCAGAGGATGATCAAGGGTCAATTAATTATTTCAAGAAGAATCAATTCGACCTTCACGAAGATCTCTATCAATCAGCCCTGGATCATATGAACGAATGTCTAGAAGACCTGGTTCCTGTCGTAAGTCGAGATACATCCCTCGAAACTTCTTTTGCGCAAATGGACGCATCGTCATTCTCGTTAAAGCATCTCCCTCCTATTAAATTACCGCCTTTTTCTGGAAAAAACGAGGATTGGGAGACCTTTCGCGACCGTTTTCAGTCGTTGATTATAGATAACAAAGAATTGTCAAATTTCACTCGTATGCATTTTTTGATCTCTAGTTTGACAGGTCCGGCCCGCGATGCGATATCAGGAATCAAAGTAACCGCCGAAAATTTTAAGGTCGCGTGGAAAGCGTTAACCACGCGTTTCGAGAACAAACGACGGTTGATCGAAGTACATGTGTCGACCTTATATCATCTTCCAAAGATGACTCGCGAATCAGCGTCAGAACTTCACGAGTTGCGAGATAAAACGGAACAAGCGTTAGCGACATTGAAACGTCTTGATCGTACAGCAGAGGATATTGTAAGCGATATATTAGTATACTTCATTTCACAAAAGTTTGATTCTGCTACGCGTCGAGCGTGGAAATTGAAGAGTAGCGATAACGAAAATCCTCCAACGTACAAAGACTTGATACGTTTCATATCTTCGCGCGCTATAGCGCTTGAGGAACTCCATCCTCACGAACACGATAAAACGAAGTCACATTCGAGAGTGACAAGCGCCACCGCAACTGCGTCAGTTAATTTGTCATGTCCAATTTGTAAACAATCTCACTTTCTCTCTAAGTGTCAACAATTTCTTTCAATGAGCACGGATCAACGACGCGAATTGATAAAGAAACTTAAGCGATGTTTCAATTGCTTAAGCGATAAGCACGTAGCACTTAATTGTCAGAGTAAATTCACGTGTCGCAAATGTAGCAAGCGGCATCACACAATGATCCACGTTGACTCGGGCTCATTGCAACAAACAACGAGCATTCCTGCGTCATCGAGTTCGCAGAATGTTACTAATATATCAAATGTCACAGCGCTTTCAGCGGTCACGTTAACTACATCACCGACTCCTGTGGTGTTGTCTACGGCAACGGTGAAAATACATTCGCTTTCTGGACGTTCCTTAACTGTCAGAGCCTTACTTGACGGTGGTTCAGAACTCACATTTCTTACGGAACGCGTAGCGCAAATTTTACGCTTACCTCGTATGCAAACATTTACTTCAACTTCGGGGATTAGCTGTGCAGATACCGGTACATGCCGATCTGCCGCGTTAATTAATATTTCGCCTCGCGATAAACCTGAGCCAACCTTCACCACGGTAGCTTACATCATGAGAGCATTGACGAAGTATGCTCCCAGACACGCTTCGTCATTACGTGACTGGAAACACATCTCCAACTTGACCTTAGCGGATGACGATCCGACTGGATCAACTCCTATTGACCTCATTATTGGAGCTGATTTGTATAGCAAGGTTCTTGTCAATATACGCAATGGACCCATAGGTCACCAAGACGCTATACAATCGCATTTCGGGTGGATTCTATCTGGACCTACGTCAATCCCTAATCATGTCATACAAAACACCCATGTAGTCGCTCTACTTTGGTTTCATCGCATGTCGGAGCCCAACCTCAAGGCTCACATTACCCAGTTCACAACAAAGGTATCATGCAGTTGCTCACTGCTGCTCCTTGGAACGGCAATTATGTAAGTTTTGGGAGGTTGAAGAAACTCCTCAACATGTTCATGCGTCCATAGAAGATAAACAATGCGAGGATCACTTTCAACGCACGCATACTAGAACAGCAGATGGCAGATATGTCGTGCGACTCCCTTTTAAAGAGGAGCCCGCCTATTAAAATAGGCGACTCTCGCAGCATAGCTGAACGCCGACTTTCGTCGCTAATTCGTAAATTTGCTCGTCAACCCACACTGGCACAAGAATATTGTACTTCATGCGCGAATATGAGCAATTAAATCATATGAAGCAAGTCGCTCCTTTGCATTCAAATAATGTTCAAGCGACCTATATACCTCATCATCCAGTCATCAAGGAGACAAGTTCGACAACCCGTTTAAGAGTCGTGTTCGGACGCCTCCTGCCTCACATCCAATGGAACGTCTCTCAACTTTCACATGTACACCGGCCCAAAATTGGCAGTCCGATCTACAAGCAGTTATATTGCGCTGGAGGCAATATAAATATGTATATTCTGCGGACATCGCTAAAATGTATCGCCAAATATTAATCGATCCTAGAGATAGAGACTACCAACGGATACTGTGGGTCGACCACAACTCAACTATACAGAATATCAACTCCTTACCGTACTTACGGCACTGCGTCAGCACCGTTTCTGCTCTTCGAGTAATCCAACAATTGAAACTGTGACGAGGGAGATTCATTTCCGTTAGCCTCTCCCCATCCTAAGAGAAAACATCTACGTCGATGATGTATTATTTGGTGGCAGACGATATCACACTGTTAAAGCAAGCTCGCACTCAACTTTGTAATTTGCTGACCGTGGTGGTTTCGATCTCCGGAAATGGGCCAGTAACCACTCAGAATTGCTTTCAGATATTCAGCCTGACAATCATGGATTGCTTACGCAAAAATTTGGAGACTGATGACAGTCTAAAAATCCTCGGTATTGTCTGGAACCCGAAACATGACTGCTTTCAGTTTCAAATTACATTATCTGGAACTGTTCCTAACACAAACAGAGCAATTCTATCAACAATAGCAAGATTATTCGACCCGCTCGGGTGGGTCACACCTGCGATTTTATAAAGGCGAAAACTCCTCATGCAGGCAATTATGGCGACACCGTATCGGATGGGACGACATTATTCCGGACGAAATCTTATCATCCTGGAAGTCTATCTACGAGTCATTACCCTATCTACGAAAAATTCAACTGAGTCGCTGGACAGGTTTTGAGTCCGGAACGGCAACTGTGGAATTACACGGGTTCCGGGACGCATCCACAATCGCTTACGCAGCAGTGGTGTTTTACGCGTGAAAATCCTCCTCTGGGAAAATTACGGGCTCGTCATTGCGGGCGATCTAAAGTCGGTCTCTTAAACCAATGGGCGGTTCCTCGCCCGAACTTCTGCTGCCGTTCTGCTAGTTCGCTTGATTGACTTTATCAAGCAGTCACTTCATTTAAGCGACATTGCGATTTATTGTGGACAGACTCCACTGTAGTTCTCGCAGGCTCAAGAAGCACCCCTCAAATTGGAAAACTTCGTAGCTCATAGAGTAGCCGAAATTCAGGACACGATTTCCAACCCCGGAGTTGGCATCATAAACCCGTGAAAACCCCGCAGGGCTGTGCTTTCGCGCGGGTTACTCGGCCGAGATTTGATATCCATAAAATTGGTGCATGGGCCGTAGGTTGCTTTCATTCGGAGTGGCCTCATAAATTCTACAGAGACCCGAAACCGTTGGAACTGAAGGTGTGAAGCCCCAAAAAAAACAGTACCGGAAGAGGAGTTTGCTGCAGGGTTTTCAGGGTGGCCAAAATTGATACGCGTCACTGCATAATTCCCGTTTTATAAACAAAGTAAAGGGAAAGCAGCGGCGATCACAAAGTCACGCCGGTCCCGCCATTACGCATTGATCATGCAGTCTCGTAATTTGGGGTTGCTAGTTTTAAAGCAGAGGTTTCAAAAAAAACTTTACTTTCAAGTAAAAAGGTTTCAAAAAACACGCTCTGATATCTTAAACCTTTCCTAGACGAAAAGGGGTCACCCCGGGTTTGGCGGAAGATTGGAGCATTTTCATTACCATTTCAACCAAACATCCAGTTTTTACTGCTGATACCAATTACTACAATGTCATTCCCTACCGCAAAATACCTGCTGCCCCCGGTTTCAGTCTCCCCTGTTAAAATTCCCCAAGAATTTGGGGGATTATAAAATCTAGGCCTTTAGTTAAACAGTTTCACAGGTGCTTTCGATGCACCGAGAAAGAGCTCAGGTAGCCTCATTTTAAAGGGAAACCCCCATCAATCGAGTTCAACGCCAACGAGGGCGTTTTGCACAGCGGCACTTTTATCCCGGGGTTCCAGTGCTCTTTCGAGCCTGTGGCGAGGAATCACCTCACGAAAGGCTTACAACCCGTTTTCATATTTTTGGCAAATCGGCCATTCATCTCGATTTGGGCGTTATTCAACGCCAGCATTTTTAAACGCATTTCAAGTTTTTGCGCCAGACGAGGTTTTGCCAGCAGTTATGACGGATAAGGTAAAACATTCACGGACCCGAAAAGCACCCCGCGCGTTCGGGATGCTCAAGCAATAGGATTTTCTCAATTTAATCGCAACAGAAGGATCACTTGGAGTTTCATCCCGCCCATCTCTTTTGGGGGGATTTATGGGGGCAGGAGTAAAGAGTGTCAAACACCCCCTTGTGAATGTAAGCTAAACGCTTTGACATTTAGGATTCAGGGGAAAAAGTGTTTTTGCAAAAAAATTAGGCTATCCTAACCAAAGGGCCCCTTTCTCCCTCAATTACTCCCGCGATACCCGGGGTTTTGACCCCAGGTCACCTTTTGATTGGGATGCCATTACACGAATCCGGAACCTTCCCTTCACAATTTTAACGAAAAAGATTTTCCGATGGCAATTATCGACAGATTACGGACGTTTTTTGGGGGCAGTGGAGTGATTATGTCAATACTCTTCAACAAAGATAAAATGGCGCGAGAAACGCCTCCGTTTAGGTTGGTCAATGGGTTTTTATTCAAAACCCCCTTCTCCCCCCGGTTTTAAAGGGAATTAGGGCGAGTTTTCAAGTTCCCGGGGTCTGAGGGGTTTCTCGAGCGTCTCATTAAAAAAGGACGTCCCCAATACAAGGACCAGTAACTAAAAAATTTGCCCACTACCCACGAATTTAACTTAATCTCAACTGTCGGAAAAGTAAGACGGTAGCGGAAAACCCCCCTCCCTAATGGCATGCAAAGCTCAATCGTTCGCATAATTTGGACAAGTCAAGTCCTTCGTAGTAGTTAAGGGGGGGCGCTCAAAATCCTTTACTACTCAAGAAAACCCCCCCCCCGTCGCGTTAATGAAGTTAGTAGAATCATGTCTTTAAAATTTTTATTCAATCATGTAAGCAAACCAAAAGCTGTTTTTGTTCAATAGTAAACACTGAATCTCACTCAAAAATCATTAAGCGATTTAAAGTTTTATTTTTTTTTTTTTTTTTTATGTAACAAAAAAAAAAACCCAAAACCCGGGGGTTTTAAATTTTTAGTTTCTGTAAGACATTTTGAAATCTTTATTTCGAGGCGGGGGCGGTTGTTTGAAGAAGTTGACCCGGTCAAGAAATTTTTTGTTTAAAGAGGAAGAAGGTGGTCGATATTTTAAATTCTATAATTTTTGAGTTAACCCGGGCAGGGGGAGCACGCACAAACCTACACCCCCGGGGTTTAAGCGTTCGATTATCGAATCGATGGGGGATAAAATGCCTCGTCATCAAAACCGGGGCATTCGCTTTTTGGCACGGTTTTGCGATTAGTCACATGGGGGTTTTTTCCCTCGCGATTTAATTTTTCGTGTTGGGTTTGTTTAATAAAAAAAAAAATCAGATTGATATTTGCGGGGGAATTCAGTGATAATGGTTTGTGAAATACGTTCATTTTGACATTCGCAAATTTAACGGTAAAACCCAAGGGGTGCGCCCTTAATACGCGACATAAAATTTGCGTTTCAAAACATTTTTAAAACAAACCCGGAATTCGGGTGTTTTTGGGACCAGAATTAAAGGGCAATGGTGAAATATAAAGGGTTTTCCGAAGTCCGATTGTTTCCAGGGAAACGTAAAAATTTTATACATGAGGCTCGCGGGGTTTTCGCGGGGCCCCACGCGTAAAAAAAAGTGAGTTGGAGCGCGCAGATCACGTGACAGTCATCTGGGACTGAAAACCCTGATGTCGTGATTTTGTTTGCTTTCCTTTTTTTCCCCCTTTTCGGGGCCCCGTGGTGCTAACCCACTGAAAATTTTATGTGATCAGTGTTCCATTTTTAAATTAAAAAACATTTCGGTTCGCGATTTAATATGCATTCGCCGAATCGGCAACGTGTACAAAAAATCTTAATGGAGTTTTCAAAAACGATTCGATACACGATTTTCGAGCTTTTGTTCATCGTAACTAGCAATTGTTTGCAACAAAAATTTTTTCGGGGGGCCCATGCAACACATGTTTTGATACCAAAAAAGGGGAACATTTCGGACTGCTTAAAAAACCAGGGCTTTAAGTTTTTTGGGGGGAAATTTTTTATTCTTTAATAGAAAAGATTTTATTAAAGGTTTCAAATTAATTTGCGTTTTGTACATTTTAAACTCTCGGAAAAATTTTAGTTAAAAAATTTGGATTTTTTGTGTAATTTGTGCATATAATTCCGTATTTGGTTCTCGATTGGCCCGTGGCTTAAATCGTCCCCTTTTCCCGGGGGTGTCACGTCCGGCCGTATAAATTTTTTCGTTTACTCCAAGTTCCTTAAAAAGCTATTTGGAAAAAAGGGGGGCCCAAAAAAGGCCATGACGCTTAACTCCCCCTAGAAACTAAGCGTGGCGCTTGTAGCGCCCAAAGGGTTCCCACCCCGGGTGAGAGCCCCCACCGGAGGTTCCCCCTCTTTCCCGGCCGCCGAGGCCCCAGCCGCCGAAACGAAGGAACCCCCGAGCAGTCCCGGGAAATTTTGGCAGTTTTCGCGGGGACACCGAACCCGTAAAAGTCGCACTCCCAAAATTTTAAAAAAGGTCCAAATTTAAATCCTAAATCTAATTCCCAAAATTCTAACTCTAAGTAAAAATATTCTAATCTAAATTCTAAGCTAAATCTAAATTCTAATTCTAAGTTTTAGCTCGAATTTTTTTTCTACTATACGAATAAATCAGTGTATTCATGTGTGAGAACTATGTTTAGATTTTCAAAAACTTCCAATCCCGTGATAAAATTTTTATTTGCGTTTTAAAATTTTTCATAAAAACGTTTTTTTTTCAGAAAATTCAAACTGTGTTTGGAGGGAAACCCCCGCTATCACAGTCAGGGAATTTAAAATTCTCCGCATTTGCCAAAATAAGGAAATTTAAATGAGGTCCGCCGCAATAAAACCCCCCTTTTTTGAGTAATATTTAAAAGGGTTTCATTAAAAATTTAAAGCCCCAAGGGCGCCCAGCGCAGGAAGGAAAAATTTACGAAAAAAAAAACCGATTTTACGCGAATCAGCGGGGCCCCAAAAAAATTTTTTAAAATTCCCCGGAGTAAAAAAAGGCCCCACCCAAAAAAAGGGAAAAATTTTAAAAATTAAAAAAAATAAAAAAACGACCCAACTCCTAAGTGGGAAATGAAAACCCCAAAACGTTTCCAAAAACCAAAGACCCCCCCGCCGCCAAAAACCCCCGTGAAGCCCCCGCCCCAGAATACCCCCAAAATACGAGCCCCACAGATCAAAAAAGGTTTCTACAAAGGAAATAAAATTCAGTTAAAACCCAAGGAATCCGCGTTTTTTACAAATTTAAAAGGCCCTTTTACCTGGAAGGAAATTCAAAAAATCTCCGACGCATTTTTCCTTTTTTTCCTCGTCCTCGGAAGCCCTTTTCTATTCCCAAAGTTGGGTGGGTACATCCTTTTTTGAGACTAAGGCGTCTCTGCATTCATGTACTCCACCTTTACCTAAGCCCAAAAATCTTTGGACAAGGTTGGGAAAGCATACTCAAACATAGGGAACACTATGGGAAATAAATTGCGGGTCTCAACTTCCGACTTCCCTCACGCGAACGGGATTTGTGCGGTTTTGTCGTTTAGACGAAATTTACGCAACCCCAAAAACGACTTTTCGCATAGAGCAATCGACGAACTATCTTTTTAAGAGATCACAGGTGGTCCCTCGCAATAACCATCCCTCATTTCCAGCGCGAATAACCTCAATCGGGGTATCCCGGGGGAATCGCTAGATTCGCGTACCCGAAATAGCGACGTGCTCGTGGAAAAAGCCGAGTCTGCTTAAAATTTTCGCAGCCGCCCCCCACAAACCCTAAAAAAATTTGGACAGGGGGCTTTAATTTTTGCGAGGGGAAACACGGGGGGAAATGGGGGTACGAAAAAGCTCCTGAAGTAAAATAGACAAAACTTCGCCCCTCAATTACATCCAAGGAAGCAGGGTTTCGCAAACAACCCGAGATTTTTCAACAGCAGAAAGAAAAGTTCGAACGGGGAAAAAGGGGTTTGGGGAAGAAGACCTCGAATCTCCCGGGGAAACCTCGTAGAAAAGAAACGGAGATGGAAAAAATTTGAACTCCATCACAATGGTAGAAAACCGAAAACCCGATTTAACGATCATATCTAAGAAATCAAACTTTCGCCAGGAGAAAAAAATCCATGGGGGGGGGGGAAAAATACGTACCTACGCAATATACCCCAGCACCGGGGGACTTTTTTCTCGACAACAGCGTCCCCCGCTTTCCCAACAGGGAAACCAATTATGATAGCCCCAAGGGGTCTTTCGGGGAAGCATTTGGGACATCCCGCCATTCGACGGTGAAATTCCCCCTCTTAAATTTAACGAGCTGTGACGCGCAAAAGAAATTTTCCCACCATCGCGAGCAAAACCCTAACCCCCTATTTCTTTACTAGTTCGCGGCGGCATATGCGCCGTAGAAACAAAGGCGAAAATAATCAACTTCCCCGCCCTCCTGAATGGACCTTGGGACCCCGAAAAACCATCGAACCAGTATCGGGGGGACTGGCACTTACCTTAAAACCAAACGGCAACCCCCTTTTTTCTTAGCCGCTTTTAAAAAACTTCGATCTTCTATAACGGACGGGGAAGCCAGCGCAAGGAATGTACCCGTCGGATCAAAAACGAAATCGACGCCAAAACAGCACGATTTTTCCTGGAGGGCTTCCCCACTCGCCTATAGGAAAAATTGAGACAAAAAACACTTCGCAAAACCCGTTTCTTTTTTTAAACACGTCAAAATTCTCGCGAAAAGCGGACTGAAATGAAAGATTCAAAACTCCGCGCCGTTCATACGAAGAAACGTAACAAATAAAAGGGCCTTTTAAAGCCCACTCGACGCCCATAAAAATAAACACAAAAGATCTCCTAACAACAGATGGATCGAGCCGGTACCCCCGCGCGTCGAAAAAAACCGGCACAGTAGGCGCCTTTTCCAAAAGCCATAATAGTACACAGTCACAAAACCGACAAACACTTACAAAAGGAAGACGCCAACGGGGGGGCCCGGAACAATAGACACAAACGAACCAGTAACACAAAAATTTGTAGGTATGTAAAATCGGGACCAAATAGAGGAGTCCCCGGAAAGAAATACAATAACTCCGTCGGGAAAAAATCCCCTCCCCCCCTCAGGCCCGGGGGACGAGGGCTCGAGGGGAACGTCCGGGAAAACAGTGCCAATAGACAAAAAAACGCGGAGAACCCCCTGAAAAAAACCAAAACCCCATGCAAAACCGAACGTTTTTTTCGACGCCCCCACCGTTTCCATTCCCCGCGGACGGTTTAGCACCAACACGAATTTCATATAGATATGGGCGGCCCCCAAACTTGGAAAACAAGGCCACTAAGCCCGATTGCGTTATGATAAAAGAAAATTATTTCCTTAGCGGAATTAAAACGAAAAAATCGAAACGCTCGGAGCGACAATTAAAAACCTCGGCACAGGAGACCCCCATAGTCCCGACGATTTCAATTTTCCCAAGGCGGAATCCTAGGATTGAATTTTTAGGGAAACCGTCAAGATAGATTACCCAAACGCTGCATCGTTGGAGAAAACGCAAACCCTTTTAACGTGCTAGGTAAAAATCCCGGCTAGATGGGGGCCCCCGTTCCCCCAAAGCCCGAATCCCGGGGAGGTCACTAGGATTTTTCCGCGAATTCTTGAACGAAGCATCTATTTAGGGATGCCATCGTAAATATCGAAACGGCACAGTAATATGAAACCGTTAACTAAGCGAAAGGGGACCACAAATTGAAATTTCCCTGGGGGAAATTAAAACATCGAGAAAATTTCCCAAATCTTGTCCACAAACTCGAGGATTTCACCCATTCAAGGTCATAAAAGCACCCTCCTTAACCTAAAATTTCCAACGCACGGGTCAAATAAAACGAGGACGGCCCCTTCCCCCTGGGGCATCTGGGGACCAATCTATAAAACATAACGACAAAAACCTAAAACCGTCGCAGCATTCCCCCGCCAAAAACCCCCAAATCTCGTCCCAAAAAAAATAAAAAAAAATCTGCGGCTCTTGAACACTTAAATGCGGAGGAGACTAAACCGTACAAAACCCTCAAAAAGTCTACAACGATTGCCGTTCCCCACCGATAAAACATCCACAACGTCATCAACACAACCCCAAAAACCGACAAATTTAGCGGTCCACAGAAACAATACCATTTCCCCATCCCCAAAGGGAAAAAAAATAAACAAGTAAAAGAACTCATCGAAACGATGTCATTAACCATCCCTCACCGTCAACCCCCCTTGTGGACGGGGCCAAAAAACCGGACTCAAAAGTAACAAACGCGGGGCCCAGGGTAATAATTATGGCGCTTAATAAAAAAAAAACGATGGGGGAGGGACCCCCTCCCCAAAACATGGGGAAAATCCTCGATCAAAATGGGGGGAAGCGCGAATTAATTTACGATTCGATTGATGGGGTTTCCATCAAATCAAAGGATAAAGACACGCCCAAAAACGGCGTTTTCCCACCCCGTACGGGCAACAAATTTTAAAGGGAAATGCCGTTTTGGGCTAAAAAAACGCCCCCGCGACATTCCAAAGATATGGACCGGTACTCACCGGATTTCAAGCGCCAAACTATTTGTTATTGATGATATCGATTTATCGAGCTCACGCGAGAGAAACGAAAAAAATTTCCACAAATGGCGGAACGATTTGGGAAAGGGCCCGGACCGACTCCCCCCCCCAAGTGCGAGTTCCCCTAAAAAAAGTCACTACCTGGGACAGTCTAAGGAAATGGAGTGAAACCCGATCCTAAAAGAAAACCCCGGGGTTCAGATTTTCCCTCGCCCTAAAACCCCAAGAATTTAAAAGCAATTTGGGGGCAAAGGGGTTTACTACCGGATTATACCAAATTTTTCGAAAAAGCGCGCCCCTTACCGATTGCTGAAAAGGAGAGCCCCTTTGTTTGGCAAAAGGGAAACGGGAGAAACAGCCTTACGCACCTCCGCGAGCATTGTGCAAAAAACCGATACAGATCCGGATTTACGAAACTTTCGTATAACTACACCCATCCGGATATGCAATGGCGGTGTCCTGACCAAAGGGGCCCGTTTGGAAAAAGCCCCCTCCTATACCCTCACCTCCAGGTTAAAAAAGGCCGGCGAACATTGACTAGAAAGGAACTATAGCAATATTTACGGGTAAATTTCTCGGGCCTACTTTTAACGGAAAAGTTTAAAGGTCACGGTCCAAACCTTTTGGGGTGGGGGCACATCATAAAAAACCCATTTCCCGTCTGCGATGGGTCTAAAACTTTAGAATCGAGTTAGGTATTATAAAAGCAGGAAAAATAAACGCCAATCGCCCCGCCCCCGCGGAAATCCTACCCCAGCCCCCATCCCCAAAGTCGAAGAGTCCCCTCTCTAAAAATCAAAGATTGTCCGACCCCAAAGAATCCCATTCCCGCTAAGAAAGAAGCAGGCCAAAAACTCCACCACAAAAAACTGGTTTGGCGGCAAACAGCGCCCCCTACCGACCCCCGATAATTCGAAATCAGAGAAAAATCCCCCCCAGTTCCACGGGACAGCATGGGAAAACGAACCGTAGCAACTCCAGTTCCTAGCGAGGATTATTTAAACAAAACACCCTTTTCATTCCACGGGCCGCGTGAGCCCGCGTGTAAAATCCGGGAAAATTTTCGCGACCCAAAAAGATAACCTTTCTTTTCAAACGCAAAAAGGAACCCCCGATCGAAAAAGGGAGCCCAAATATTGAAGTAGCGAACTTTGCGAGACCAGAGATGCAGCTTGGGGCAGGGAAAGGGGGGTAAGTCCGAGGGCCCCGACCGAAATTTTCTCGCGGAAAGGAGAGGATTTCCGGCTCCCAAAAAGGAAAAATAATAAAAGAAGCAATACCCGTATAGATTTACCCGGGAAATTGGGGCCCTTGCAATCGATCTCGAAAGTAAAGGGCAACGTTACAATGTAGTTTGGAAATCGATATTAAAACCCTTTTAATTAAAATACTAGACAAAAAATCGACTAAGAATATTTATTGAAAGAACGACATAACGGCCCGGGAAGGCCAAGGGAAAAATTTCTCCCGAAAATCATTTTTCCGCGGTTTAGCGGACACAAGGGCATCACCAAAACTTACAATGGTTAAAAAAACGTACATTTGGGCGGTATAAAAATGATGCCCAAATTTTTCGCAAAAAGCCGCGCGGTCAATTAAAGAAATTGGTTCGCGTAAAACCCCAAGCAACCAAGATCCAAAAACCGACACCCCCGATTCCCCTTCAAAAAAGGGTCTCCAGGGATATAATGGGTCCCCTCCAACCCGAAAAAAAACAAATATACATCCTAATATACAGGACCTGCTAACCAAATACCCTTGCGATCCCACCCCGCAAGGGAGGATACAAGTGCGAAGCATTACTAACGACCTTATTTGTACTTGGGCCCCCAAAAAAGCGACCTCCCGACAGGGCCCCAAAAATTTGGAAAACAGCCCATGAGGACGTAGCCCGAAATTTAAAAAAAGAAATGTAAGACCACAGCGTACGACCCAAACGAACGGATGGTAGAACGATACCCCCCGGTCTCTGGGAATATTTGAAGAAAATTTTGTTAAAAAAAAATAGTAAGGGATAATTTTAAAACTAGCTCGTTTTTGTTAATAGGCTACGAGGGACAAAATACATCCGTACGAACTCATTTCGGAAAAGCGCGGGCCCCCCTCGAGCGCCCCGGCATCGAAAGCATGACTACCGAAAGCTATACACAATATTAACCCCAACTATTCAAAAAATTTGCGCGATTCCCAAAAAGCCGCACCGAAAAAATTAAATAATGCTAAAAAATAGAAGTAAAAATATAGATAAGGAAATCAATACGCGTAAATTTAAATACGATAGCGTTTTTTTACTTAAAGGGAAACCTCAAAGAGAAATTAGGAGCCCCAAATTACGGCCCCCTATAGGAATAAAAAACTAGGAAAAAAATAACTTTAAGTTAGCATAACAATAGAAAAGACTAAAACCGTTATGGACAAGTTTAACCCCCTCACCACAAAACCCCCCACCCTTGAAGACCCCCACTCCAAAGACAAATATATCTGGGACCCCCCAAAAACGGAAAAGGGCCAGTAAGCAACCAAACCCACGCTAAGATGAGGACTCTCGAATTTATCCGGGCATGCCTTCCCCCCCCTACCCAGGGAACGACGTGGAGGAGGGGGCCTAAAATCACAACCCCCCTTTAGATATCAAAGGGTGTAAAACCCAGCATAAACCCCCAAGAAGGGGAATTTAAATTACAACTTCCAACTCAGGAATTTTTCAATCCTCCCTCCCAATCAAAATAAAAAAAAGGAGCTATTTTTTACGGGGAAGCACTTCATTAGCAGCGGTCCCAGAACGGAAGACAGGAGAATCCCCGAAATATCGGCAGATACATGCAAAAATTGCACAAAACAGGGGACCAATCTCTAGGAGTTAACCAGCACTTTCTGGGATTAACCCAAATGCAAAACCCAAGAGCAAAAAAACCCTCCAGGATCATTAAACAACGGAAAAGCAGCGGCACCCAGTTAAACGACGCAACGGGCCCTGGGGGCCTGATCGTCAAGCCTCAGTACGAATCACGATCGACAATTGGATGCCCGGGGGTACAACAATGAAGTGATACTTCCCCGGGACTCGGGGGTGTCCCGTAACGAAAGGCGAATGCATTGAGGGCCGACGGGCCCCCCCCTTCTGGAAATCCGCCAAATTGACAACGTATTTGGACGATACGATGTTCTTAGAAGGAATGCAATCGTTGTCGCCCAGCATCCCAAGAGGAAGCGCCAAAGATTTCGTCACGGCGCGTGCAAAACTTCGATTAGCAAGGACAACCGAACCCGTATGCGGGGTAAACCCTTTTGGGGAACGGAACCCCACTGTTATCCTCAAACGAGGCCCCAACGGACATTCAAAAAAACCGTCCAAGGTCAAAACGACAACCTCGAAATTTCCCTAGTGAATTCAAAATTTTTATCGTCGAGAAAAAAACCTGAAAAACCCAGCTGACCCAACATACAAGGATATTTGGGGGCAAAAATGTGCAGGGGAAAAAAACAGCCTCCCCAACGATTTTTTAGCAAGCATAGCACCGACGAAAGCGCCGAATAAAGAAGTCTCCAGGTTATACCGCCATAAAATGCAGGTGGTTTTTTACACCTTATCAAAGTATACTGTCAAATGCCCCACACCTCCCAGGAGTGAACAACGAAAAACCCCTCACTATCAAAAAAAGTCACCTTCTCTTACCCAAAATCGAAGAACTTACTAAAGCCGGAACTCGAGGGTTGCAAGAACTATTTCCAATCATACCAAAACACAACACGGGATAGACAACCCCAAAACCCCTGGAAACGGGGGGCACCCCCCTCTATCAGGCCCCTAAAACCAAAAAACCCTCAGGAATACTAAGCCCCGGGTTCACCGCTTCGTGGTTCTTACAACGAAAAACTTGATGTTTCGCACCAATTGTTTCCCCCGGGAAAAAACCCCCCATGCTCCACACATCCCGGGAGCAATGGGACAGGAAATTCCTACGGAGTTTTTCCTTTCTGAATTTTTATTAACAGAAATCCTCACCGAATGGGGGGAAAAAAAACCCGGGGCCCGGGTAGGAAGGGGTTTAAAGCTTCGGATCCGCCAGCGCCGGGGTACTTTGGGATCTTGTTACCTAGGTTGAAAAAAAATTAAAAATCGACACCCGATCTGGGTACGCCTCCCTCGGTGTAAGGATGGAGTCTACATCTACTCGACCATTTGGGCCCCATGACCCAAGTCCTCCCACACCCTTGGGAGATCAGCGGAGGAAACAGGAAAACGGGCGGAACTGCTAAACCGAAACCCCCCCCAAAAAAAAGAAGAAAAACCCCTTAACCCCCGCCCCCACAAAAAAAACCCCCCGATTAACAAACAGACATGGGAAAGGGTGTGCAAAAAACCCCCCGAGGGGGTTCCCCCAATGAAAATTCGGGGGAACTAAAAAAAAATATTTACAAACCAAAGTTAAGTTAAGAACCAATGGTAGCGCATAGAAACTAAGTCCCAAAAAGTTGAAATTTAATTCCAAATTTTATTTTAAGGGGGGGGTTTGTCCGTCCGGCCGTTAAAAATTTTTTTTTTTTATCCAAGTTCCTTAAAAGTATTTGAAAAACGCGCCAAAGCCCCCATGACGCTAACTCCCCTAGAAAATAAGGTGGCTTCGTAGCGCCTTTGGATCTCCCCCACGGTTTAGAGCCCCCCCACTCCGGAGGGGTTCCCCCTCCCCGGCCCCCGCAGGCCCAACCGCCCCAAAAAGAAGGACCTCGAGCATCCCCCAATTTTGGGCAGTTCTCTGCGCGACACCGAACATATAGTCCATCCTAAATTTTTAACCTAGGTCCAAAATTTTAAATCCCTAAATCTAATTTAAAATTCTAATCTAAGGATAATATTCTAACTCTAAATTCTAGTCTAAATCAAATTCAATTCTAATTTTTGTCTCGAATTTTGAAACCCATACGAAATAAATCAGTGTATCTGGGAGAAAATGTGTTCAGTATTCTTTTAAAAACTCCCCTCCCCCCCCCAAAATACATGCTTTTAAATTGTCATACGGCGTTTTAATTAAATTTAATTCAAATGTGTTTTGGGGCGGACCACCGTCATCACAGTCAGAATTTTAAAATTCTCAGCTTTGCCCAAAATAAGGAATTTTTAGGGGTCCCCCGCATATCAACCCTCCTTTTTTAGAATATTGAGGAGCATCAAATTCAATATGCCTAGACCGACGCGCAGGAAAGGGAAAAATCATTTCGAAAAACTAACCGCTTTTTCGCGAATCACGCCGAAGAATATTCTCAATTTCCCCGGGGGGAATATCAGGCCCTCCTGAATACGAGAACTTTTTAACTTAAAAAAAAAATAACAAGACGAATCTAAGTGGAAATGCTACCAAAACGTTCCAACCCCCGACGCCTGCCCCCGCCAACTCCCCGTGAACGACCCTCGCCGCACGCACACTCCCAATACGAGCCGAACGATCAAGAAAGTGCTACTAAAGGTAAGGAAATTTACGTTAACCTAAGGAATCGCGCGTGTTAGCAAATTTAAAGACGCTTCTACCACTGGAAGAAAACATTTTGAAAAACTCCGACGCATTTTTTTCCCCTTTTTTCGTCACGCGGGGAAACTATAAAAAAAAGGGCGGGCTTAAAATAGGGTCGACCACCACTGCGGTGCCCTCTCGGAATTTAACAGGAAAAAAGCAAATGTTCAAAACTCTTAAAAAAACTTGGTTTTCCCAAAAAATACTTCGTAAATCCGTACAAAAAAGTAGCTTTAAACAAAAAACATTTAAAAAACTTTCGATTTTCCCAAAATTTCCGACGATAACCGACATCGTTCTTTACCAACGTTATCGACAATATACCCAAACGTTTTTTTCCGACATACGGCTATTACCAACATACGTCTTTTAAACCGACATTTCCCAACCATAACCGACTACGTTCTTTACCAAAGGGGTTTTCGACGCCTTTCTGGGACCTTACAGTGTTTTATGAACAATTTCCGACGGTTTTTGCCGCCACTACTAACTTCTCGATAATGCCGGGTTCACCGAAGACTACGGGCGAATGGGCGCATTATCAATTCGATTACGCAAAAAACCAAAAAGTGCCCACTCACCCCTTTGATATAATCCCCTCAGAATTAAACTCTTCGTACCTTTTGAACCCTTATTTTTATTCCAAGTTGGTTCGGGAATCCATTTTTAGACTAGGCAGTCTTTGCATTTTATGTACTCCACCTTACCTAGAGTCTCGAAATTACTTTTTACAAGGATTTGGAAGCATACTCTAAAACTAGGCGGAAAAAACCTATCGGAAAAAATTGCGGAGTCTGCAACTTCCGATTACCCTCACGCGAATCGGTGATTTGTGCGGTTTGCAGTTTACGTACGAAGATATTTTCGAAACCCCAAAAAGACGTTTCGCATAAGCCGGGCGAAACTACTTTATTTCAGTAGAGTCACAGGTAGGGGCCCTCGCAATAACGATCACCCCTTCCAGGCGAATAACCCCGTCGCGGATCCCCGGGGGGAATGCATAGATTCGGTACCCCCATAGCGACGTGTTGTGGAAAAAACCGAAACCCCCCCTTCAAATTTTTCCCGCCGCGACCCCACGAGAAGTAACACGCCCCCAACGGGGCGGTCCACCCCCTTTAAAAATCAGTCCCCTTTTAAATCTTTGTGCAATTATCCGAGACCCATATGCCCCCATCGGTTTACAACCGATTTTTCAGGTCCAGCTTCGTGCGTGAGCGTTTAACGTCAGAACGAGGTGCGAACACCGCCCTTTTCCGACGTTCCGAATACGTTCTTTTCCAAGGGTTATCGGGGGCCCTTTTCTGGCAAATTTTCCCGGTTTTTTCTGAACAATTACCGACGGTTTTCCCCCGCTTTTCTAACTTTTGTAACTGCCGGGGGTTTACCCCAAAAATTACGACGAATGACGCTTACAATTCGATAGACAAAAGGCCCATCACCCTTTAAAGGTATAATCCTCCCCAGAAATTTAAACTTTTGTACCGTTTTTAAAAACCCCTTTTTATTTCCAATTGGGTCGGGTACTCCATTTTGAGACTAAGGAGTCTCTGATTTCATGTACTCACCTTTCCTAGGTCTCGAAAAATTTCTTTTACAAAGGGTTTGGAAGCATACCTAATCATAGGCGGAAAAACCTTCGGAATAAATTTCGGAGTCTGCAAATTCCCACTTACCCCCACGCGAATCGGTGATTTGTCGAGCTTTTTCAGTTACGACAAGTTTTTTTACGAAACCCCAACGAGTTCGCATAGAGCAAACGACGAAGATTTTTATTACAGTAGAGTCCAAGGGAGGTCCCCCCCCAATAACCATACCTAGTTCCAGCGGAAAACCTCAGATCCCGGGGGATCCCGGGGAAAAGCATAGATTCGCTTCCGTAATAGGTCGTGTTCGTGGAAAAAGCCGACTCTATTCAAATTTTCCAGCCCGGGACCCCACGACGTAACAAAAATTTGTTTAATTTTGTTTTTTTGTAAAAAAATGGTAATTTTTACTTGGGGATTAAAAAGAATTACAAAAAATTGCAAAAAACTTCCCCAAAAAACGTATGGAATCCCCTTTTTTGGCCCAAAAGGGAATCCACGTTTAATGTGGATGCGCGGAAAAACGTGGGTTCCACGTATGTTTTTGTGGGGTTGGAAAAAAATTTTTGAGTTAGAAAAATAGAAACGAAAAAAATTGTAAAGCATTTAATTTGAAATAAAAAGGTTTTACCCCAATTTACCTTTCGGTAAATCACCTTATGAAAAGCGGTTTTTTCCCCGCGTCTCCGGTAAAAGTTCGAGAAGCTGCTCTTACTTTTTTTTGGGCAACCCTTTTGGCCGGCTAACCGGGTCCCAGACTTTAGACGATTGAGAAAGCGGATGGGGAAGGGAAATTTTCGGGGGGTCAAGAAAAAAAGATATTTTTCAAGTATAAAAAAATTTTTTATTCATTCATAAAAAAACCCTTTTTGTGATATAAAGTTTTGGTCCCCGACGGGGGTTCGGGGGAGCTTGAAATTGAGTTTTAATATTGTTAAACTCGTTCAGAATGTTGGCTGAAGAGGTAATAATAAAAGAAATAAGGGGTCCTGGTTCCCGGTTTAAGTTCGGGCCGCGGATTGAGGTTCACGGGATTTCGTCAAAATTTGAAATTTTTCGTGATTAAAATTTTAAAAATGGATGTATTCCCGGGGGCTTTTAATTTTGAGTTTTATCATGGCGTATATTTTGGGTCATTTTAAAATTGATGATCGGATCGATTAGGAAGTATTTTATTCTGAATGAGATTTTCAGGAAATTTAGGGTGAGAATAATCAAAGTACGGAGGAATATTTTAATTGGCAAAAAACGTCTGGAGAAGGAGGTTTTTTGATTATTCGCGTTTGGGTAAATTTGAACGTTTAGATTTAGGGTCTTCGGATCACGTTTCGGCGTAGCCGTAAGGTGCTGCTCGTTTTGCGATCTTTCCCTTTGTGGAAAGGAGGGGACCATCTAAAGGTTAAATAATTCCCCCCCCATTAATAAATGAAAAAGATTTTTCATTTTTTGAAAAATAATTAATGGGCTCCTTTGTGCGTGATTATTGTTTTAAGAGAGCAACAGAGTGAAAGGTTTAATTTTTGCGGAAAGCCCCTTTACTTGTTAAAAATTAACTTTATGCAGTAATTATTTAATAAAACCTGTATTTAAAAGAGGGGGTTTGGAAAACTGGGGGGAAAAAAAAGGGATTTGAAAAGGATATTAAAATTGCTTTGA
>NW_028190454.1:0-104462 GCF_048542155.1 Nylanderia fulva
AAAATTTAAATTTTATTAATATTTTTTTGGGGTTTAAATATTTAATTAAAAAAACCCTTTTAAAATTCTTTTAGTATCTTTGCCCCACGATTAAAAATTTTAGGGAATTTAAAAGAAAATGTCTCCTTTATCTCATCCATGTAACTATTTTTAAATTTATGGTAATATAAAAGGGGGCCCCGATTTTGTAGAAATTTTATAAAATATTGTATTTTTTGTGCGTAAACAAAAAAGTAAAAAAAAATTGTCGCTTTCAATAAAAAAAAAATTATAGACATCCCCCTTCCCCCTCCTCCGAGAGAACCCGGGATTTTTTGAATTTACATATTCGTTTTTTATTTTTCGCCCCAAGTATCCGGCAATACTTAGACGTTTTTTCTATCGTTGAAAAAAAAATAAGAAAAAAAAAATTTGACTCACATTTCGAAGTACTCCCGGTTCTCCCGGGATCATTTTTCCTGTAGGAAACCAACCCCTATCTGGAAAGTCCTTGTGAAAAAAAACTGGTTTTTTAGCTAACATTTCGACCGTTTTGGTAAAACAGCAATCGCGTATTGGAAAGATGAAAGGGAAAAATCCGAAAATTTTCGCGGGGAAAGCATTCGCGCCCGAATTTTCGGGGGTCGAGACCGAGTGTCAAATACCGAGCGAGGCGATGACATTTAATCAATATCGCTCTGCGATGCGATCCCGATGTCTGTACACGCGACGCGATGGATCGATGCGAAATTAAAGAAGCATAATTAAAAGACACTAATTAATACACTCACTCTCGACTTTTCACGGAGTGCTGATGAACGCGCGAACATTTATTCGTGAACAACTAGAAAATGTACCAGATGGGGCCAGCGTTCCCCAATTTTGTTTGAAAAAACTCACCCGGGGGTGATTGTTTTTTCTCAAACCTAGTAAAAAAGACAAAAGTAGCATTCATTGATTGGCTAATTTTTTCTAAGTGAAAAAAGAAATATTTCCGTGAGATTATTCGACAAAAATTTATTGTTCGAATTGAAAAAGGTGTATACCCCACGCTTATATGTTAGTAAGGGGAAACGCGAAAAATACGTATTAAAAAAAATTAAAGAGGGCATTACATTTAACCAAATTTGCTGGAGTAAATAAATTATGGCAAATTAGATAAAAAAAAGGTATTTTTTAAATCTATTCTTTACAGCTCTAATTGTAAATGCATGTTGTGTTTTACATAATATGCTTATAAATGGAGAATTCCATTAAATGAAGTATATTTGGAGGAAAAAGGAGAAGTGCCGATACCATTTAATGATATAAATATAATGCAAGCAGAAGAAGTACGAATTAAGAAATATTGTGCGATGGTATTTTGAATGGATATATATTTATATATATATATATATTATATATATATTTATATATATTTATCACATAAATTGTATCGCATAAAATTAGTACATTTCATAATCTTATAATAAATTAATAATTAAGATTATCACAGTACATTTCTTAACTTTATAATAAAAAATTTTTAAAACAACTATTTTTTTAAGGTAATGTATATTTAATCAATCAATTCTGCAATAACATGTCGCGTCAATTTTCAATTCAAGCATGTTCAAGAAAAGGTATCCGCTCCCCCGACCAGAACTCGAAATGTTTATTATAAAATTAACATAATTTTTTTTTGTTTCTCTGTAACAGTCAGGGTCTTATTCACAACCGTTCAAACTGCAGAGAGGTTAGAAAGAATAAGGTATCACTGGAAACATATAGTGCATGCATAGACGCTTTACGGAATGTTCACTATGGTTTGGGCTCACCGTGAATCTAGAGATTCGGAAATTTTTCATCTTGCTCATAGCCAATCGCGTGTATTTCTTCAGCGTGAAATGAATGTGCGAAAGTGAGAAAAAATCGACACAAAGTAGACAATCGATCCCCAGGGAGAGTGAATCGCTCGATCGACCAATCAGGACGAAGAGATCCTCGGTCTCTGATTGGTCGGTCAAATTCTGCACTTTGGTGATACATTTCAAACACAATCCAGAATGCTGCCGCCATCTGGTGCACTTTCTAGTTTCGAATTGTTCATAGTCCACATTCGCCTGCTCATTGTCGGTCCGGTAGTGTTAATTAGTGTCGTTAATTATCGTGTATTTACAGCACAATATATCCGAAAGACATTTAGAGGACATCGAACATCTTCTGGATGTCTTCTGGATACCATTTAACCGCTATTTGAATATGCGTGCTGTTAGGAGTAAATCGATAGTGATCGCGATCGCGAGATTGCACTCGTCGGCGGGAAATCGCCGGTTGCTATGACAACAACGGTCACCATATTGTCAATAAATAAGCATCGATATCTCAATATAGTAGTCAATATCTTACGTTGCTCTCCAAATCTTTCTCGCGAATTGTCGAGTCGGGACTATAATTAAGAAAGAGCAAGAGATACATTAATTGATAATATTATCGAAATATCGAATATCGGCGACTCTCGAGAAGTCGCCGCGTCGTCGTTCGATAAGGCCCTGCGACCTTGAAGGGAAAAAAACCGAGCATCGGTTTTATTCGCGCGCGAATAAGCTCTCGCGATTCTCGCGTTTCGGTGAAACACGTCGAAAATGTGGTAACTAAAACTCGGGCGCGAACGAAAAAAAAGTAACGCGAGTGCGAGTGTTTCGACGTTTCTTCTACGAGGACAGTTCCTGACGCTGAGGTTTCCTACAGGAAAAATACTGCCGGCGAGGAATTCGAAGTAAGTACGCCCCGAGATTTCGGAGAAGTCATCGAAATGTGAGTCGAATAATTTGTTATTGCAGCATGTTTACAATATTGTGTATTTTTGTGCATCGCACAAAGATGAAGTAGGAAAAAAGTGAATTCTCCTCCTTCCCTCTCTCGTTTAAGAGATCAGATTTTAATTTACAAATTCGTATTTCACGCACAAAAATAGACAATATTGTAAAATTTCAGCAAATAGGAAAGAACGAAGTTCTCCTTCAGTATTATCACTTATTTCTGAAATTTTTGAATAAACAGAAGTTGAAATTGTTTATTTAAATAAATCACATTAACAGATTTCGTTGAATTTATAATTTGTACGAATCTATAAATTATATCCATCTACACAGATATAATAATGCCTTGAATTATTTTAACTAAATTTTATCGGGAATTATTAAAACAATTCTATTATAGGATAAAATTTTAAAGATATTAATTTATTAACAATATTAATAAATAATATTACTTATAATAATGTATCGTTGTTTGTTTCGCAATCTTATCAAGCTTTATCAGCGGTTTAATCGAAAGAATTCTCAAGGTGTACGATAATACAAAAAAAAACGTTTAATCTTTTCATTCGAAATTTGTGATCGGCCGATTCAAGAGTACTTTCAACTTCTGTTTTTCTTCATAAACATTCAACAAGTGGTGACAGGTCTATTGGCTCGTGTGAGTTAAGTTCACGAGAGCTTCTCAAATCGCCCAAACTTTGCGAAGACTTTTATCGTCATAAAATATCGAACTTTACTACAGCGATTTTTAAAATGTTGGATATATGCGCTGTTTATGTTTTAATGTGTTTCCCTTCCTCTGATTCTGTCCGTGAATAAATAAGTATGATGTACATAAATCACTTTTGCAATATATTCGTGTATATATATTAATTGGTAATTGTTATAGAAATTATAACACTAACTAATTTAAATAGATTCAAGTAATTTTATATGCAATATTTTGCGTCTTCTGAATTTTAATTTACATGTTATACACATTTATCGATATCACATCGACATTTCAATACTCACAGACAGAGCAATTTCGTAAACGATTTCAAAGTGTTTCACGCATCGTTAGCCACGGTAATAGGCTCGGTTTTAATTATCGTCTAATGTATTATTACCGTCTTTCCTTGACACTTACTTCGGTCGCGTAACGCTTTTCATTTACGGATGGTTGAGTCCGCAAGAGGCGAATTCTGCGATGTCGACAAGACTCCGGACTCCAGACCAGTTTTCCCTTCCTTATTTTTTCTACCCCAAGGCTAATAGATTTAAGGTCGACGCATTTCTCGAAAATTTACGTGCTTAAATTAACTGAGAGCATGTAAACACATCGTGTTTTCAAAACACGTTAGAAATTGCCTTGCAAATTTCTTTTGCAATTCTATTGTTCTTTGATATTCTCTATATAAAAATATAATAATTTTTTTCACAATATCTTCTATTAGAGAGCTTGATATAAAAAATTCTAATTTTATAAATATGTATCGTATATATATTAACATTTTTGAAAATATTCAATCTAAAAGTAAATGATTAATTGATACTTTTGAATAATAGTAATTAATGCCATTTTTTATAGAATATTATTGCATAACATATTAATTTTTAATGCTAGAATACATAATTTTGAAATGCTTATTGTATAATATATTGCCATATTAATTTAAAAAAGAAAAATATAATGATAGATTTTTGAAAAATTCTGTGATTTTCCATCTTGTTGTAATATTCATTAAAAAATTGAATATAGGAAAGTAAGTATAAATCTATACATTTATAAAGCAAATTTTTTATTATACTTATATATGCTATCGATTTAATAACGCGATAACGTTTAATGAAATTAGTGCATGGATGACTGGGTTTATTCGTAATATTATAATCATAATTATATATATCTATTAAATTTTAAAGACTAGCTTTATTACATTATAAATACGATTATTATACCTATATTAGATTGTATTTAGTTATATACGATCGGCCGTATTTATATACATATAAATATACGTGTACAGAAAGAAGAATTCACATATAGAAATTCTTTTGACATTAATGCGCTAAATTTATAAATTATCGCTGTGATCGCAGTGAGGGGCCGCGTTTTCTTTTTCTTACCCACTTATTTATGCGTTCGAGTTTCGAGAGGCGCGATTTTATTGGATTGTAAATAACGAATATTATGCGCGGCGGCACATCCCCGCATTTAAGGACTCCATCGGACGTTATTTAAAGCTTAAAGAGAACGATGCGAGGTGCGTGCCGGTACAATAAAATATCGCGATTATGATTTTGATGCAACGTGTCGGAGAGGATGAGAAAATTCGCGAGTCTTTCTCACTTTCTTCCGTCACTCAATTTGTTCAGTCACAAATTTTACAAGCTTTGTGCTAATATGTTGCTGCAGGTAATTAGCAGCTGACTCTATTTCCCCTACATTTACCCGCAATTTACTTCAACCTTCTTCAACGTGAATGAATGTGCTAATTTATTTTAACACGTGGTTGTCAATACTCATTCGGTATACAGAATGATGTATAGATCAACTAACAATAAGATATATTTTCAGGAAAAATAGGATTTACAAATTTGTTGAAAATATATATTTTTCTAAAAAAACTTATAACAGTTAAATGTTTCGTTTGAGATTAAATTTTCTTAAAATATATATTAAGAAATGTTTGTAGTAAAAGAAGATAAACAACAAAATATCTTGATCTTTTTAACTTATTTATTATATTTCGAAGGAGCATTTTGAAAAATCTTATCCTTTGCCTTTGATAGGCTTATTTGAGGATACGAGAGAGCACGTAACATTGAAACGTGGTTCGAATGTTATATGTAGGGTCTAAAAATGACTACCTATATAGCAGCAGGTCGTGAAAAATTCCTTTCCCTGTAAGGATATCGTAGTATGTATTACAATTTTTATACGCAACTAAATAAATTTGTAATGTAATACTTGATTGGAAATGATACATAAAAAATTTACATATTATTCATTAATCTTTTGAAGTTATCACGGAAAAAATTAGCCATCTTAACTAAATTTTAACTATCTCTATATTACAACTGAAATTTAATTTTCATGCCTAAATTTTAGATACGATAGCGAATATTTTTTAGCTACAGTTAAACGAAGGACTTCTCTCTTAAAGTATAGCTAAAAAATATTAGTTACCATTGTTTAAAATTTAGGCATAATAACTAAATTTCAGGTTGTAATATAGAAACAGCCAAAATTTAGCTATAATGGCTAATTTTTTCCGTGATTTAATTATCAGTTATTTTAAAAGACAAAGAAAATAAAGCCAAAGTACATTGAAAAAAAGTTTGTTAACTTGACTAAACCTTTCAACTAAATTACTATTATGTTAATTGAACATCTATTAGTATTTAAGTCAAATATACGTTTTGATATATGTTTTTATAATATGTTAGATATTTAATTTAAATATTTTTATATATTCAAATAACAAAATAATATTTAGTTGAACGATTTAGTCAAGTGAGGAAATTTTTTTTCAGTGTACGCATACAACATTGCATTACTATATAATAATTTAACAATATATTATTGCATATTATTACTTCACACATGAGGATTATTATTTCATGCCATGATAACAGATAATATATGGAGAATTCTTGATTCAACGGTATATTTCTCAATCTTACTTTAGTGTAGTGAATACAAAGAAGTGAAATACTCACACGATAGAAGCGACGACGGGCAAACGCGAGACAAGTCGTTCGCGAAAGGAGCGTGTAACGACCCGCGTGGCTTTATAGTTCTTGCGATCGTAAATAGCGAGTAGGCGACATCCATGAGGTAATCTCCACGTTGTATCGAGTACCGTAGAGAAGCATTTACACACTTCCAGGAGGCTAGTAACGGTGCGCATGTTCACTCTTGAGCAGATGATTAATTTACGCGACTGTTTTTCACTGCATATTAAATGCGCACCACGATTAATAGCGTCGATGTGCTTAATGATCGATAAACCCTGATTGTACATCGCTTATATTCACAGGCTATATGACTTATAAATCGCAATTTGCGTGATTCTTCGTGCTTCCTTTTTCTCTTTGTCTTTTGCCAACGATTTTTGCAGATATAACTTGATTTCGCGTATACCATTTCGTTCTCGTAATTAAAATACAAATAATAAATTACCTTAAATATTGATTCATATTTATGATATTAGCGTTGGTAGAAATACGTAAAAGATTTTTATCGGATTATTATCATTTTTAAATAGGTAAAAAAGTAACACAGATCTATAGATTAACATTGAATTGCGTTTTTATTTTTCTTTTTGTATTTTCCATTGAACGAAGAGTTTATTTGCTAAAATATATACCTACATATGTACGTGATAAGAAATAATAATTATAAATATTGAAAAATTTTATAGTGCTTATCATGCGATATCTAACGTTGTATAAAATTCTTCAAGGAAAACTTTCTTCTATGATTTATTATGAATAAATATGATTTATTATGAATGATATATACGAACATATTTTCGGGAAAAAAGTAATAAGCAATATAAATATTGCATCTTTGTTTTCTCCTTGCTTCTTTCTCTCCTTTCTCGAGTATCTCTTAATGTTACATATTCATCGATACGCATTTCCATGGATTAGTATCGAAACTCGCGGACAAAAGAAAACGGATATTTTGTAGCGTCGTTTAAAACGCTCACGTGTAAGCTCGTATCGATTTTAATTAATCTATGTATGGATCCTCGGCCAATGGATGAAAAATTGAATTATCGCGTTGATCCCGGACAAAGGTTGATCCTCGATGATTATGGCATTTCTTGTACGTATATGTATATGTATTTTTAATATATCATCGTTTCGTCACAATTGTATATTTGTCTATTTTTGATTGCTATTAATCATTCGCAGATTAGTTAAATATCTTTCCTAGTTTTTTTTGTAAAAAAATTAAGAAAATTTTTTATCGTTTTCTAATAAAAATACGTAATGATTAAAAAATATATTGGTAAATTTAAAAAACAAAATAATTATATATCTTCAATAAAATATTTAGCTGTTAAGATTAATTAAGATGTATTATTACGAATTCCAAGAATAGAATGTTATATCTAAATTGCTTGTGTGTTACTGAAAACAGAAATATAGAGGCCTACTGTTTTTACGAGTTAATAATATCAATCGCTCGTAAATTTTTGTCTTAATGACTAACGAACTTAGTAAGTGAAGATATGATTCAGCTCATAAATGCACTCGCGGTCATCGTTCTAGTTGAATTGCGAGCGAATGGTTCGGGTCTTTCGGGGGGCTAAGATTCAGTGTGGGTCATTATGTAGAGTCATAAATTTGGCGAAATCTTTAGAAGGAGTTCCTTCTACATTTCTCTCGTTCATGCTGCCCGTATCGCGTACAATAGAAATGATCGCACAAAGAACCGTAGTCTATGTTGAAAATAAATTCGAAGTATCGTCGCTAAAATATCGGTGCACTTTATCACTAACTCGAAGGAAATCGTACATCGTCATGGTGCAGGACGTAGAACTATTGTTCTCATTCGATGAAGTTGAAACTTTCGCTTCGATGTTTCTTTTACGGTCGACGACATCAGTTTTCTAGGATATCAAGAAATATATCTGTTTTATGTGTTCAAGTTCTGAAAATTTTAAAAGAAACGAGAAAAGAAAACTAGAGGAAATTTAACAATGTAGTTGTATTAATATTGGAGTACAATATGAGTATATATGGGTGAAATTTCTTTGGCTAATTTAGAAAATCTTTTCATTCTCTCCTCTTTCTTTTATATTAATTTTGTAATATACATATACATGTTTATGTCGATAAAGAAGCTTTACGTTGCTCTTTGCAATAATTTTTAACTCAAAATATCTGTTTGGTGTATTAACAATTAATGCATTATAATGATACTTATGAATATATTTTAATATACTGATAATATCTTAGTATCTTCATCAATATAGAAGCAGTATAAAAAAACCCAAATTTATTCGCAGGTTTTTTGTACCTTATAATAGCTTCAACTCTTTTATTCCCGCGAAGAACAATATTTTTCTTTTGTTCCTGGTAAAGGATCATAAATAAATCGCGATCGTGACGTTAACTTGAAAAAACACTCGGGCGTTCTACGATGTCGTGATAATCCTTTTTTCGAGCTAGAGCACACAGGAAAACGTATTGAAAAAGAGCTTATTTTATTTAAAGCAATTTTAAAATTTAATTATATACGATATTTATCGTTTTTTAAGTATATAAAGTTTCCAAGGCTTTTTTAATTAAAATTTTTGATTAAATTGTTCAATTTATTTCGGAAATGTGTAATGAATTAAATACGAATATCATTATATACTGTTAAGTAAAAAATACATTCTTGTCTATTGCCAGATTACCAATTTAGTTAATAAAGATGAATATATAGGAAGATTATCTCTCTCTCAATTCTATGTTATCAGAAAATCCCAATTGTAGATACAATCTTAGGGATTCGTTTTAAAATTCAATATGCATCAAGGCTTGAATAGAAGAGCACTGCGCGAGAGTAGACAGTAAGATAAAGAGACCCGGGACGGAGTTTCTTCAGATTTTATCGCGGTTGAAACGTTAGATTACTCTGTTTCGTCCGGAACAAATTGCTCCGGCTATTCTGTCGGAGTGGACTCTCGCGAGGGATTTTGTGTTACGTTCCTTCTCCAAAGTTCCATTGCAGATAGTCTCTTGGCCCTTGCCGGAGGGTCCTTTAGTTCTGCCGTCCAACCTGATGAGTTTGGCGGTCTGGTAGTGCTTTCGAGATGTCCTTAGCGAAGGCCAGCCAACGCGACCCAGCTCGTTCTATATTTGCGAGGACATTGCATTGCGAATATCGCGTGGCAGTAATAAACAGCAACCGGAATAAGCGAAGAAAGGGAATACAGTCGTAAGTCAGAGAGTAGTACGAGACGCGAAGAGGAGACCAAAGGGAGAAAAAGGGAAAAAGGGTGGATGGAGAGGTAGAATAGGAGAAGGGGGTTGAAAGTCGATCCGTCGCAGTAAAGTCAATGCCCGGCGAGTGAGGGCGAATAAATCTGTGGCTTAAATTTAGATTGCCGCGAAAACGTCGCCTCTCGCTTATGGTTGCTACACGTTGAGAATCGGCTGGTGCTGCCCCCTAATGAAGCTGTTCGAATCGAAAATGATTATTGTCATTTTTTGAAGAATAATTTTTTCATTTTGAATATATATATATATATATTTATAATTAATATATATACATATGTGCGTGGAATATTAAATTATACAAGTATTTTAAAATAAAAGGCGATTAAAATAAAATATAATAATTAATATAATCGTCTAATAAATAATTAATCTCTTTAAAATACTTGTCTAATTTAATATTCCGTATATATATGTACATTATAAATAAATATATTGTATATATACATATATATTCACAAATTTTAATTAAGTTAAAAGAAGAAGAATCTTTTTATTACTAAAATTCGTATAGATTGCGCGTAAACATCTTGTATAAACTTGATGATCGATTTTTTTCGTGTTTTCAGATGTGAATCATTTTCATATAATCTTTCATATAAATATTGCAAAGAATTTGTTTTATTTTTCGCATTCTCAACATGTTGTGCTCTGCCGTAACTTCAGTTCAACAATAAAATATTTTTCGAAGATGTATTTCAAAGATGAAAAAAACTGCACTTTACTCGATTGGGCGTGATTGTATTTAAATGAACAGCAGAGTAACCAAATAGGCAAAACGTACGCGCTTTCTCAACCATCTGCGCGGATTAGTGAACGTAAACGCGGAGGCGACTATGAATCTTGCTCACTTTTGCGCTATAATCTAATATTACGCCGCACACCAAGTACATTCCGAGATTGCGGCAAAGTGCACATCCGAGCGGACAGTTTTCAGCGCGCAAAGTCGACGGGGGACGGAAAATACCTTGCTTCGAGCATCGTGAGTTAACATCTGCGAGTCATTTCGCCGCGTTATTTCCACCAGGCTTCGTCGAATGCGACGTTCTTTTTGCTCCTGTTTTGTCCACATGAGAGTGCTCTCTTCCAAAACGACAGATTTAATTATCGCGACTCTCTTTCGCCCACCGTTGTGTGCGCGCGTAGATATACTTTTTTTTTCTCCAGTCCATTCCTTGCAATCAATGATGCGTGATATCTAAATCGAAACGAATGAGCTCATCGTGTTCTTAGTACTATATATGTATGTATACACGAAGTAATAATAATAATCGATGTCATTTTGCTCGATAAAGATTCTTCGTTCTCAGAATAATATAGATTGCGCTATATTGATGCAGTTTCTTATCTTAAAGTGGAAAAGAGTAGATATTTATCTGTAGAGATTATATGATACATTTGTTTTAAAAAAATGTATAAGTATATTTATTTATTTATATGTTTGATACAAATTTTTATCATCCAAATCCGAGAGATGAGCGCAAAATTTTTTCATCGTAAATAATTTTATTATTTTTTTAAATTAAAATTTATTCTATCACATTATTTATTATTATTGTTGTTGTTGTAAATTACGCTATCATATACATATTATTACAACGTCAACGTTATTTACGAGGATCAGGAAAGCGCGATGATACGGCGTTGATAACAAAGAGTATTGGAAAGAGGTCGAGGGAGAAAAGGATAGAAGAGCATTTCGCAGCTATTGCACGTTTACATTACTGGAATAAACCATTTGGCGAGGGTATCGTACGATCAAAAGCGCGGAAGGCTTCAATAATATCGGAATGCATTTTCGTCCGGTGCAATATTCGGTGCGACGCTATACAATATACCGTTCTCTAAAACAGGGCCAGTATCATTTCAATTGCAATTCATCAGACGCGCCTTTGAATGCAACTCGGTAGATAGCAAATGCGAGCCCACGCATGGGGAAAATACGTATGTTTTTTTTCTGGCCAACTTTCTCTAAATTGCACGAATGATATACTTTTAACGAGCCATTTGTCAGGATTAATCAACGTATTTTATTTTTTGCGTGTAATTTTTTTCCGGGATTTTTGAATAAACAGCGAGGTTTGAATTTTGATATATTTCGGGTTTTGATTTCGCGAGTTCGACGAGAATTATTTTTCTATTCGCGCAACAGTTGATGTAAAATATGCACCTTTGTTTCTTATAACATGAAAAATTTGTTATTTCCCGAGAAACATTATAATCTATGCAAATATATTGTCACACATAGATATGTATTTCGGTTACTCGATGAATTTATTATACCGATTTCGCATAAGGATCACAGGATCTGCTTCGTTACATATGTATTTGCAGAATGTCCATAAACGAATGTGCTCGAAATTGCACGAGATGAGCGCAACGGGCGTGCATGACGGGCGAGTATTCCGTGATTTAATTAATTAGCGCGAATTAATCCTAATTAGTGAATCTTGTCTGACGACTGCCAGGTGAGTGGGCCCCCTTCGTTATGCATGAAAGGTATGCAGGCGCTTTCACACCGAAATCCTCGCCTGTATCATGGCCAATAGGATGCGGGAGCGCTTTCACGAATTAATATTACTCTAGGATTATTAATATCATATCCTACGTCCTACACTGTAAAAAAATAGGTAATATATTACACAAAAGTATGTAAAATTACATAAATAATAAGTGTAAAATTACACAATAAATAATAGAAATGTTTACCTTTTCATTATTTATCATGTAATTTTACATTTATTATTTATGTAATTTTACATATTTTTAATGTATTGTAATTTTACAAATTTTTTTACAGTGTGCATCAAAATGCACGTGTTGAAATTATAATTTAACATGTTGTTTTATGTATTTTGAGAATAGTTTGCACAACGCTAAGAATTTATAGATTTGCTTATTTTTTTAAAAATAAAATCGATATAATTTTTATATATGATAATTTAAAATACTTACGCGAATAATTTATTATATGTGTCCTTTTATTCTTAATTGCATAAAGTGAGAATAAACAAGCGTTAATAACGTTGTGTACCTATAAAGAGATAAGTTTATATCGTAACATATAACTAAATTGATAATAGTTAGCGTTGTAGTGGTGCAAGTTAAATTCCCAGAGTGAATTGATCGATACTTGCCTCATAATTGTCGGTTTGTAGTCATGGAGGAATTAAGCGCAGTAAACTGAAATTAATCTGAAGCCCTTGTTGGAAAAGCGAGTACGCTTTCATCGTGATATTCGCTTTCATGTAGTTATAATTAATATCCGGTCGCTCAATTCAAATATCATTGGACGGAACAGGTGAAAGGTTTTTATGCTGTCATGTGATTTAATGCTACGATTGTCGGGGTAATTCATATCGCGCATCGTTTGATTTCAATCTATGGGATATGAAATAGAATTTGATTCGCGCTGTAAATCTCCCCGTGGTTATTATAAGACAAGCGCGCAAAATCGTATCATATATACACGTTTTTTTATTACATGCAGAAAAAAGAGAGGGTGGGGGAGGGGGGAGAAAGAGAAAGTTTTATATTCCTTGTAATACAGGAGTTTTTTCCTTAGATTATAAATTCTCTTTTTTATCCTATATTTACGCGAAATTTTTTTATTTATATTTAATTTTAAAAATCTTTTACCATTTTTTTTTTATATAAAAAAGTTCTCTCAAAGTATATTCTTGAAAATTAAAGACCAAATATTACTTCAACTTAAAGTGTTTCTTGAGAAAGGTTCCTCAATTTTCAATTACTTATCTTTGAAAAATAATCTCGATATTTTTTGTGAAAAAAATATCTACACTGTGTATTACTGCAAAAATCCTACATATCGCATATAATAAAATATCTCTCTAAAATATTCTGAAAAGTGATTGAAAAGCTCTCCATCTGTTTTATTCATATCGGACCGATGATATCTGATTCGCGCGTGTGGTCCTTTGCGTTATAGAATCTCCGATGCGATACGGTATCGTATCGTGTACAATTCGGGTTGTATCAGCAATACCGGCGGAAGTCGAACGGTTTGCGGGTATCGGTATAACAGGTATTAATTAATTCTATGATACACGAGGAAAATATCCCAGCGAAATGATCCCTCCTGCCATATACCCCGGGGCTACCAATCGTATCCGTCTGCCATCCCTTCCTCCACGTCCGCTTGTCTTTCTCTTAGCGGAATTAATTGAATAGCACAAAACAGTCTCATTAAGGCGAGACAGGCGACGTCGATCGATATGGGGGATGAGGGAGAATATAGGTTGCTGCAGGGACCAAAAATAAAATAAAAGCAAATCGGCTATATAGGGCGGCGCGTTGCTATTCGACGTCGATCGTATGGGCATAGGTCTCCTACAGATATGTACATCCACTCAATTTCAATTGCAACCCGTCTCGCTTCCGAAACTCCATTCGGGATATTCATACCCCGCAATCCGCGAAAACCTGATTTTTCCTGAAATCTAAAATTCCGCGTGCGCACCGAGTGCGCGCGTTTTCCCGTCTCGACGCTCAATTAAAATCGAATGCTTTCCGTACATAAAAGCGACAAACATCGATGGGTGAATCGTGGGACGTTGCCATCGGATCGTGAATTCCGATATATTTGGCGGCATCGACCGCTCGATGCGGATGCGTTTGGACATTTGGGAGTTTGCTCGAGTCATTGAGTTTGACGTAGTGCGATTTAGATTCATTTTCACCTTTTTTTTTTTTTAGTAAAAATGAAGGAAGGAAATTCTTATACTCTCTCTCAACAATCTTCAATCTCTTGTTTAAATCTTAATGTTTTATCGAATGTATGATGTTAAACAATTTGTGAAGATTATTCTATGTATAATAACTTTAGAATTCACATTCATAGAGACAATAATCTAAATTTTTAATAAAAAATATCGGTTTCTGAAAAATACAGTATTCTATATAAGTTGTTACATTAAACTTTAATAATTCCGGGGAATAACTTCACGATTAAAAAGTATGAAAAAAAATAATTTTTCCCGAATATCCAAGCGAGATGTTTCAAGCGAGGCGTGAAAAGTTTGATGTAAAATGACGCGATAAAATTATATTCTACGGCTGAAAACTTTTGGAACTGCACGGAAGCTATATTACAGTTTTTAGAGCGAAAAAGAGAGAAAATACGCGCGATATCCGAGGTGTAATTTCTGTCGGTTTCGCGTCAATGCGGCGCGTAAATACAGGTTTTGACCGTGTTTCACGCAACTAGTTGCACAGTAAGCCCTCGTCCGTCCTTCAGTTCGGGCTTCGCTCGTCGGACATTAATGCGTGCATATTGCACACCTCTACCCTATACATCCGTCTGCGATGGGAGTGTTTCGACTTGCGTGCGATCTCTCTTTCTCTCTCTATCCCTTTCTCTCTCTCTAAATGCATCTCGTTGATTAACTCACAGGGTCGCTGACAGGCCGCGCTCGAAAGGAAATACCTCGCCGAGGCCTCGTCGGACCCGACGTATTACCGTGTATATGCGTCTGTGACTGCGTGCCTACGCTAATATGCGAGCCGCGAATACCGTTTCCCTGTACACAAAGCTAATCTAATCGAACGTTATGTTCGGCTTGATGCACTCTCTCTTTAATGGCAACCGGCGGACCGGGCGATGCAAATATGCGAACGCGCGCGTTTCGGAAGCTCACGCGGCCGTTTAGTAATTACGCATCCGCGGCCGCCCCGAAAAACGCATCTATGCCATATCGTTTAATCGTCGTTATATATACCATATATATAACGCGAGCGTTTCGAATCGCTCGCCGATGTTGATATTTCGCGTGCATTATTTATCGATCGCGATCGCAGACATACTCCGAAATTGCTATAATATTTATCTTCCGTATTAGTATTATCTTCCGGAAAGAGCTTGATCGGTATTATTTTGATCAAATTGATTTGATTGACGTTAAGTGAAAAAAAATTATTTCTTAAACGAAGAAATTAATTACGTGATGATTTTTTGTGTAAAGAACATTATTTACATGAGACAGAGATAATCTCTTCAGAGAGGTAAGAATATTATTTTTCTATTGTAATTAACGTTTTAAGTTATGAGAAGTTTATAAATACATGTTGCATCAAACATAAGTAATATTACAGGTTTTTTGTGAAAATTTGAATTCTTTACAGAAAAAACTTAGATTTTTTAAATAAAATATCGGCTTACGGAAATATTCAGTGTTCTATAAAAAAAAGCTAAGTCTTATAAAATTTTATAATATACGAATTAGTACATTTCTAGATTTAAGCAAATATTTAAAATTAGTTCTAAAACAAATAATTGAGAAGAATCTTTAAAGCTCACGTTATATAGACGATATGTAATTTGCGCCAAAATTTGCAAGAACACAGAGAATTCTATATTTCTAATTTCATGTATCTATTAATACAGAAAATATTTAAAAAATGCATAATAATTAAAGTAATATTTTTGTATTTTAGGTATATACATATTTTTAAAAATTATGTTTTATTTTAGTAATAAAAGTAATTTATTAATTTAGTAATAAAAGTAATTATAATGATGATTATACAATTATTGAAATGGTCTGAGAGGGAGAAAGATATTTTGCATAAATTACGGCATGGAAAAGTATTATTCACTCGCAGCGGGTGGTTATCTTCGAGATCGCGCTCCGAAATCATTACGGCGGCGATTGTGCGAGAGAAGCTTTCCTCTTTGAAGTCTCGCGTCGCATCTTCGAAACAAACGACAACGCACAACCCTCCTTGTGTATATCGCCCCGTCTCCTCTCTTTCCTAGCTTCTCCCCAACATGCTCCTGCAATTTTAGCTTCACAGTAAACCGTGAAACTTCGCGTCTCTCGTCTCTCGCAGCATGTATTCGTGTTTCGACCTCGACGCATTCATTTGAGATTTCGAGAGGCACTTTGCAAAACGACAAAGTCGGAACTCCGGCTTGTTATTTCGTCGGAGAGAAATCGACGGAGATGCGTGAATACCGGCGTGATTAAGGCATTCCCCAGGCGGTTTCTTCCGATCTCGATTTTAATTGCGCGCAATACTGGCGCAACGATTTCTTTGCCGGGGATCGCCGCTTGCTTTTACAAGCCCGCTCTTCTGAAGCTTCTCTTTCGCTGCCGCCCTTCCGACGGTTTCCCTTTGCTAGTACACCCCCCGATAAACCGCCCCCGTAACACACGCCTGACGGAATTCGCGCTTGCGTTTCACGCTCGTGTGCGCGTACGTGCATGCTTGCGCATACACGCGCGTTTGCGAAATAAACCGCGGGAACCGTGTTGGTCTGAGGCTCATTTTCCAGGGGTGTCATTATGAACTACCAGATATTAAATTTGTGTCGGACGACCTGCCCGCGGTTACCGTGGAGACCCTTTCGCACCCTCGCAGCATAGAGCTTTTCGTGGCTTTGCGATCATTATTAGCGCAGGGAGCGTCTACTATGGTGGTCGTTTAATGAATATATAATTCCACGTGGGTTCCGATTAAATTTTCGTTAAGTGATCGATGCGCTGAAAAAATAATCGCGGGATTGACGTTGCACATATTGTTTCTCTCTTGATAATGGTTGTCAGTTTCAGGATTTTCAAACGTTCAAAATAATACCAGGCTCAATTTATTAATTTATTTACCTAAAAAGTTTTAATTTGCTTTCAGAAAAATCTCTTCTCTTTGTGCTATAAGTTTATATTATTCTCAACATTTAAACCGTAGACGAGTATTTGTGTGGAACGATTACATAGGATGCGCGGAACAAAGCTTTGAGAGACAGCAGCAATTATTTCTTGAAACAATTATCGGGAGCTCCTTTCTCTCTTCATTTTTAATGACTATTGAGTTGGTACAGCCACTTTAGCAACGAGCAAAACTTATACATAAATTTAGCATTGTCTTTCTTTTGTTGCTAATTTGTTGATCAATATCCAATTTTGTTGTTCCAGCTGATTCGTAAAAAATAGTGACTGTGCTAACTTAATAAAATACGACATATGTTTTTGGTATTAACTGGTTGTTTTCTTCATTTTTGTCGACAATTGTTTACTTTGGATACCATTTTTATTGTTTAAAGTATAAATATCGAATATTACTATAGAACCTATTAAAATGTAAAGAATGTAATTACAATATTAAGTATTACAGCTAAAAGTTATTTTATAATTAATTAAACGTATTTGACAATTGTGCATTTAGTTAATTATAAAATAACTTTGAGTTGTAATTAAAGATTTACTATACTTTAATCACATTTTTTTTATCTTTTTCAGATTTTACAATATTGCTCGATGTCTGTATTTTAGCTAATAAAAATAAATACATAAAAATAGAAAATTTGTCAAAAACCTATATTAGATGAAAAAATGATTTAAGGATAAAGTTTCGCGAAACTGCGAAGCTCGCAAAAAGTATATATCTCAATAAAAAATCTCCTATTTTCTTTAAAATTCTATATAAAACAGATTTATACAGATAAATCACGTGACAACGCATTCAATAATATACTCATTAATTCAAACGATTTGTGATTTAATATTACACTTTCGAAACGTAATTTACTTTTATACGCGCGTGTACACATTTTCATTGCATAAAATTGCTCCAACCTTATTATTCTACTTTTGATGTATTTACGATTTATTTAATATTCATGATACGATTCGGTTATTATGCTTCGATGCTCGATCAGTAATTACTAATTACTATCATATTAAGTACGGAAGAGAACGTTACATGAATGCCCGATATTTTATCCAATATTATATCCATACTCATTCATTTTCCGTAGCTCATTTTGCCTTCCGAAGAAAATAACGTAATTCGAAATATTTGTATATCAGAATACGTAAAATATGAACATGTTTTCCTTTGGGAAAAATATGTGTCATTATAGGGAAATGAAAATTATGTACATATACATATATGTATACAGTCAAATGTCAATAAAACTTTGACGAGTGGGTATTATATATAAATTTATGATACAATCACGTGTTTTCAAGTTACTGAATAACAGCCATCACGCATAGATAGATTCGAGAAAAAATATTAGATGAAATTGCGATTCAATCATATTTAAGTGGTTAGTGGTAGTGAATAATACAACATGGATTGTCGCATGCAAATTGAGAGTATCGAATAAAAAATATCGCGCAATTATTATGATTACGTGAATATTGCCAATATAATACATATATGTATATTCTAATGAGAAAATATAAGAAAAATTATCGCACGTGCAAAGCGAATGTATCAGGAAAAAGTATAAGTATTGCGAGTTTATTTTTTAGTACCTAGTAAATATTTGAATAAATAAATGTGTATCAGGAATAGTATTACGCGATCGTTGAATTTTAATATATTAATTTTAATATTAAATATATAATCATATATTTAATATATTATATATTAAATTTTATATTTTATAAAAAAAGGATAGAATTTTTTACATATTATAAAATGTATATTTAAAACAGATTCATTCCAATAAAATTAAACGAGTAAAGTTGAAGCAGTAAATAAATCAATCTGTTATTCAATTAATAATAAGCAATTAACATCGACATTCCATGACTCATTAAGGATGTGTAGATTGTAGACTAAAGTCATTATTAGATATTTCGCTTCAATTTTAATAGACAATTAAAAATAGATAGAGTATTTAAAAAGTAGATTATTTAAAAAATAGGATGTACACATAATTTTGTTAATTTTTTTTACCTCTCGCGTTACGATTTATTTCTTCGCGTTACGTAAAATTAACGCAGATTTGTTGACATTGCCCGTATATTTTGCGCTGTAATTAAAATAATTCTTAGCTCGTAAATTATACATGTGTTTTTTGTTGAAAACCAAATAACCTTTTCTCGTGTGGTATAAATAAAAAGATATCGTCAGCTGTGTTCTTTTGTCTTCCCCTTCGCCCGTTCTCCTCTCTATTTCGTACCGCATCTGTTTACCCTATTCTTCATGAAATATCTATCACTTTCTGCTCCGATGCGAGCAACGACGTTCTAATGAAGAAATCATGATTTCGCTCTGTTGATGCATGAGCTTCGGAGGCGGCAGATGCGCGCGACTGTTCCCTCCTTAAGCTCATAAAAAAGGAATTTCCCTTGCGCCGACTCGTCTCCTGTAGTGCCATGGCTAATTAAATTGGCATTTGCGTTCTTCGATCATCGAGCTTTTAGTCGTTTCGTGCGAAATTAGTATCGCAGAAATGTCTCGAGGTACATCGTATCAGTTTTAAGATATTATTTATTATTAGAAAAGAGTCCATAATTTCTCACTAAAAAAAAATTTTGTTGGATTAACAAAAATTCTGTTCGAAAATGGACGAAACGGAATTCTGGTTGAATCTACCAGAATTCCTTTTAATACAACAAATATCTCGTTTGCACCAACAAACATTTGTTGTACAAACAAGATGCTTGTTACATTAAAAGGAATTCTGGTAGATTCAACTAGTAATTCCGTTTCGTCCATTTTCGAACAGAATTTTTGTTAATCCAACAAAATTTTTTTTCCAGTGCTGGATCGTATTATATACGGATTGTATACAGATGAATAATTATTTTATATATTTTTAGTTAGGATAATTAAATATTAAATTTTTTTATTGACGTAATAATACATTTACTTTTTAATAAAATGTTAAGGGCAAAATATATCTATCTTCTTTTTATATTTCTTATTTTGTACGAGGCACATATGTACATATCTATTATTTTCGTATAAAAACTATTCTTTAACCGTGAATAACTATATATTTTATGCTACTCACGATAGACCTATTAATCATACGTCACTCATAAATTAAACAGAATTCGTGAAACCATAAAATGACCGCTTTATAAGTCTATCTTCGGGGTCATAAAATCACTTTTACGAAATATGATGTATTATGCATTTGATCTCAGAGAGATGTATTGATAATTAGTAATAAAAAAAGGAATATTAAACGGAAATCTAGATAGCATTGATACACAAGCGTGCGAGTGAATCTCTTGATTCGGCGTCGTTCGAAAATATCGCAAAAGCCAAAGAAGTAAAAAGTTGTTATAAATAACGCCGTGAAAAATAAAGAGTGAACAATTTAATGAATTCTTGCGATCCTTTATATCGAACTTGTCGAAATATTTTGTTTATCGGTTTCTTTAACACCTCACTTTAATTAGTCGGATTTCTTTTGTGGCGAACGGATTGCGTTTACAATTATTCGTGCCCTTAATTGCGGTTCTCTGTCCGGGAGATTCTATCTTACTTCACGACGGAATATCGCGTTTCTGGCTGAGTACAATCTTATTTCCGATGCGAACGGCGATGGGGGACGTATTGAATTTGAGGATTTCTTTTTCGAGACAAAACACGCTATCTTCTCTCCCCCTATCTTGATACAGCATCAGAAGTTGCTCCCGGTTTATTTCCTTTTATCAACGGTAATTGGATTTGCCAGATACAGCTTGCGAATCAAGTGACTGCCTCGCGCACGAGATTTATCCCGTTTATATAGTTTTCGTGCTCAACAATTATATACGATGCTGTTTCCGAAGATTCGAATGATAAACCAATGCAAATACAATTTTTCCGCTGCATTCTTAATTATTAGCAATAACGAATTTTATATACCGAGATGAAAGTTCAGTAAATATCAAAATGTTTGCGATCATATATCGCAAACTGTAATAAAATGATAATGCGGATAATATTAACATATCGTTCGTGATGCTGTTAGCTAAAAGTTTTTGAACATTATAATCTCTACATTCTATCTATATACTCTATTACATTATTCTCTGCGTCATCTTGAGAAATTACAGACGTGACATGCGGACAGTTGCCAGAATGTAAAATCGATGATGACTGGTATATCTCTTGAACTGCGACGCTGCCAGGAGACCGAGATATTTCCCGTGCCTCAGACTCTTTGAAATTTGTTGCCCGACGAGAAAATTTCGATAATACAATGACAATCTTTGCTCCAACCACTTTGATACATATTTAATAGATATATATAGTATATATTTAAGAATATGAATAGTTTTATATATAAAGTATAATAGATAAATATATATATGCATATACATTTCACGTAAAGTTGTTATTTTTAAAGTTTTTTATTTTTTTTTATTTTTAATTTTTTAACTAAGAGCATTACCTTTTCTGTGAGTTTAAAATTCCCGGAAAAAGAAAAGGGATCATTAACCTCAAAGCAAATCGATATTCCAACGGCGTTAAACTGATTTCCCGTATTCACGGTAGAGTAAGATGTTCAAGAGTTGTACAGAAAGGGTGATGCGAGAACCCCGTTCCTGCGTTGTTTTTTTTTGCCTGCGCGCTGGGGAAAAGCAACAGGAGTCGGGGATGGCAAATTTTCCTCCCCTTTTTCCCCTCTCTCCTTCGGGTCTCTCCCTTTGTTCTTTAGAGATTCATCTTTCGTCGAGCGAGTTTTCATCTTTTAAGGATTCTCCTATCTCGAAATACTTTACCAACTATGCTTCCACAAAGCCCCAAAAAATCGTTTTTCCTCCCTTTTTTAAGTTTCGAATTTTAAGCATATAGTCGGGCCCAAAATCGCGAAAGGAATGCGTGCTTTTTAAAAAATTTTTCCGGGGGGGGTGCGATGAAGACGAGTATCCTACATTAGCATTGAGGATGCGCTCTTTATTGGCCCTTTTTTAAGCCAACAATCGAGCGTGGAAGGCTTTGTCTTCGTTTTCCGTGACACTTCGACGTATATTATGATTAAGTCTGACGGCTTATTCTGGGAATGGGGAATTCAAATTTTTTTTCGAATAAAATCAATTTTCGATAAGGCTCGTCAACGCTTTCGAATTAACTTTTTTCTCAATCATAAATTTTAATGAAGACTTGCGCGTGTGTTTTTTTTTAATGATAACTATCAGATAAATCTCACTTTTGATATTTTTCCGGGTTTTTATTTTTTTTTTTTTTTTTTTTTTTTATTTTTTTTTTTCTGTAATTTGTTATTAACTTTTTAAAATTTAAATTTAATGGGCGCATTTAGTTTATATTTTTTATTTATGTATTCATTTTAAAAAATGAAAAACATATTAAATTTTGAATGTCCTTTTAAATAATTTGTAGAAAATTTGCAATTTTTTTGCCCTTTTAAAAAAAAAAATTGTGGAAAGTCTTTTATTGCAACTTTCCAATTTTACGCTTTATTTTTTTTTGAAATTTAAATCTTATCAAGAAAATTCCATCAAAAGAAATTTAAAAAAGAATAATTTATTTCACATTTAAACTCTTCAAAATTTAGTTCGGAATTTTTTTTTTCAGTTGTTTTTAATTTTAAAAATTTTTAATAAATTTTTAACGTCATTAAAAGGATTGATTTTAAATTTTCAATTTTTGATTTATTTTCCCAGGGGTTTACTAAAGTAAATTAAATCATCGTGCGTTTGTGAAAAATTAGAAAGACCCCAAAAATTTACATTAAGACATAAATTTAAAGATTTTATAGGGGGCCGTTTTTGCGGCTATCAATAATTTTTTCTTGACTAGAAGCAACTAAATATCAGAATTTTTTTCCTGCTTCGTCTCGAATTTTTTCCTTTTGGTATCACTGGGCAAGTTTAAACAATCGGTCGTTGTCACGTGGTGATTAAACCGGCACCATTTGGTCATGATTAAAGCGACAGGTACTCGGGCGGCGAGAAAAAGGAAAAAAACGCGTTAGCCGAGAAGGGGCCCAAAAGCGGGGTTAACGCGCGCCTTCGTAATTTTACCGAGCTAATAACTCCCGGCGCGAGATGAGGTTAATCAGCGTACGGTCGGTGCTTTTGGTTAAATTTCAGTGTGTCCCGACGGTCGTCTGCGATGGGAGGCAGGCGGGCCCGGATGGATCTGTTTTCGCGGCGTTTTTTGTGTTTCCAAATCCTTTTGGTGATCAGACGCAAAGGGGCTTTTGACACTTTTTTCCGGGCGCTTCGTACCGCGGCGTCGAGATGGACACGCGCTAGCCGAGCATTTTGGGATCGTCGGGGGGGAATATTCATTTACGTCCAAGCCGATATCAGAAAACCGGGGCCCCCCGTGCGAAAACGCAAATTTTGCGCAACGCGCGCTCACAAAGGGGTACCAGGGGAGAGAACCCCGAAAAAGAAACACACACACACACACAAAAAATGGAGAAAAAGGGGAGGAGAGAGAGGAAAAAGAAAACAGAGAATTTAAGCTCCAAAATGATATGGACGTTGGCCGGCATGTTGCAAGCGACATTCTTCTGCTTTAAACGCGATATTTAGACTTTACAGGAGACAAACGATATCCATTTCTACCGTTTAAATTGCGCGATCAAAAAAAGAGTAGCCGGAAAATTGATTTTTTTTTGAAATTCAGCTTTTTTTTAAAAATATCTTTACGAAGCTTATCGTAAAATAGCTATCGCAAAAATTAGAATTTAAAAAATTGCTTTTTTTGCATTGGGCCGGTAAAGTGCATTTTACGCCCCTTTTTTTTGCCTGAAAAATTTCTGAAAAAAAATTTATATATATATTTTACATGGAGAGACGCGTGTTTCATTTTTATTTTAAGCGGTTAGTAATTGTTGGTAAATACTTTGGTGAATTTCCAAGCCATAAGTTAAAGTGAAGTTAGTCTCACCTTAATTTTACAATATTGATGGCTCATTCCAACAGGATAACTTCTCATTTCTTATCTTCCTAAGTGAAAACAATTTCATCTGTACGTAATCATTATTGGTAATTGATCTATAGAAGTTATCTCAGGTTTTTCATGTTTTAAATAATACACTTAAATAGGGTGTTTATTTGCGTGTGAATAGAAAGGCATGCTGTTTCCCGAAGAAACTCCTTCTTTATCATGGCGTGTTAATTCGAGTATTTACGTTTAATGTTACAACTCATTGAGATTATCAGAATCTTGTCAGTCAAATGATGGGATTTTATGTCTTCTAATTTGCTATCTTAAAGTTAAAATAATTGTATTTATTCGAAAAGAGCTGCTGAAATTGGCGAAAATGTTATTCCATTGCTAATTGGTTTTCCATTAGCTGAATTCGCTGTAAAAAGATAAGAGGGCGAATATTCGATCGTACTCCTTAAAATAAGAGGTTGCATTGTCAGGAGCTAGAACATTTAAATCTAAGAAAACGATCTGTTTTATTTCTTGCCCAATCATCGTGAGGAGCATATTTCATTAATACTAGAGCACATATTCACCCTTCTGAATCTTGAAGCAATTAAAATGTTTAGTTGGCTATTAAGCTAATTGTAAATTATTCATTAGATTTATTTAAATTATCAAATTAAAGTGTTGTCATATCCAGCTAAAAACTTCGAATGCTCTTTGTTACTTCAATCAATTTGTTTGTTTAATAGAAATTACGCTTTGTTTTACTAAAAGAGACTTTTGTTTGTATAATGTTTCAACATATATTACCATTAGTTAAGACTCCACGCGACTTGACTATCTAATTCTGATCTTCTTATTGCATTTGCTTGCCTAAAGAAACAGAAATTTGATTTGTCTGTTGAGAAGTAACACTTCACAATGTTGAAGATTCAACTTGAGCCTTTTAGTTGTATATATAATTGTTATACTTGTTTGATATTTTATCAAGAAAATTCTCCTAAAAAAGCCACATTACCACACATTATCAATAGTAAAAGCACACTGTGAAATTTATTTCCTTGAATCAATGCTATTGGAAGTCAGCCAATATGTGAATTATTTAAAATCGTTGTAGATTTTTATGCAGGAGCTGTGTTTCAACCTGGCTTTGCACAAGATATACAACTGACCCTGTAAGGGTACAGTCGTGCGACCATTGTTAGCCCGTAAAATTGAAAGCATTTTTTTCATAATTAATTACCGTCCTAAGAAAATTCGTACTTTCCTACTCAGTTAATAGTAAGTGCCAATCAATTAAGAAAATGTCCAATAATTCCTTCAATAGTTGAATGAAGCAATATAACCACTCTGTATGGATGGTTAGTTTATTATTTTCTAATTTTTTCTCGTTTTCATTTAACTTTTTAGGTTTTATTTGTTGATTCTTCATCATCAAATCGTCTAATTCTGAATCATCGTCTTTTTTATTCTTTTTGGGTTGTTTTACAACTCATTTTTTAAGTTCTTTTTGCTCAATACCCAGGGGTTTCTTCCAATCCTTTTAAATAAGCAAAAGTTGATAAAGCAATCGCAATTCCCCATCAACTGAAAGAGCAAGAGCTAATCCAGCCAAAGCAAGAATTGAAAGTCCTAAGTTATTTGATACTCTAAACTTGATAATAGCATTTTTCTCTCCTCGTACATATATTTGTTTTATTTAACATAAAAAAAACCTTTAAAAAGGCTTTTTGTGATTAATTTGCATTCAAAGTGACTTGTGTCATTGAAATGTCACAATTTGCGTGATAAGAAGCATGTCCTTTACTGTGAGAATAAGTGGCATAAGCATTAACTCTAAAATAAAAGTTAGTATTATCATGGTAATAATAAGTATAAGCATTATCATGGGCATAACCTCAACCACTGTGATCAGCGTCAAGATTATAATAGGCAGTAAGACCAAGAGAATTTTGTGTAGTACCAACATATGAAGTAGAAATAGTATTTCAAACCATTTCTTAATGATCCACCCGAACTTGTTGATGAAGAAGTTCCTCCTGACTGATCTACACCTCAACTTCCAGTAGAATGATAAAGTACTATAATTGGCGACAAAAGTGTTTCAATCATCAGCATAAGCACTTCAATTAACTGTGGCTCAATTTGAATAAACATCGTTTGTATCATTTCCACCATTATTTTTACTATCATTATAGAAGCTTGCATTGATGTTCATAGAAGTTGTGTGTGATTGATAGAAATTAGTATAGAAACTAAATTTCATTTCATTTTGTTTATATTTCGGTGTCATTACAGATAAAGTGTAATTTGTTTTTGTTCAGTAGAATACAGCATTATTTTTACGTTTAATAGTGAAGTATTTCCCATTGTTAGTAATGTTGTAGTCACCTGTATTCAATTCTGTACCATTCAATTTAATTGAAGTTCCAGCTTGCATAAAGTCAGATGGATAATCTCCAGCTCAATAAACTGTTAAAGTATGACCACGATCATTTTGTACAATACTACTAATTTGAGGCAAGTTTAATTTATTTGCATAAGATTGAGTAGCAATCACTTGACCATTTTTAACATAATCAATTTTATAAGTTGCATTTTCTAATTCTGGGTTGAAGTCATAATTTGGATCTTTTGGATAAATTGTTAAAACTCCATTAGTAATATTAGTTTTAGCAGTATCTACATCAAAGTTAGCTCCATTTTTAGTGATTTTGAAACCATCAGTTCCATTATTTCATCTTCAATTAGCTCCATTAACGAAGTTTGAAACATTCATAGTCAATGTTTTTTGGTTCATTTTTAAATTACTAAAGTTAGTGAAGAATTGTTGTCCAGCGACTTTAAATCCTTCAACTGATTTTTCGTTTGAGTGAATATCAAAGACTTTTGTTCCACCATCAACGGCAATATTTCCTTGATTATTAGTAAAATAGAATGGATTTGCATCAAATAGTCCTAAAGGATTATAAGAATCGGCCACTCCGTTCATTCCAATTGTTTTCATCGCTTGTTCTTGAATTAAACCTGAGTAATATTCTCCATCAGGATCAGCACTCTTGAATGAACTTCCCATTAATAAAGGAGTCTTAATTCATCCATAAGCTTGTTGGCTTGCAGAATAAACTAATTGTTCTTGATCATTTCAATGAATAAATAAAGGATTGAATCCACGTTGTTCATTAAAGATAGAACGGTCTAAACGTAAAACATTTGATGGAACACTTTGATTTCAGAAAGAATCTTTAGTAGTTGAAATAGCTTTTCTTCCTTTTGAATCGACCATTGAGTTAGCATCATTTTTACCATTTACAGAAGCTGTTTTATTAACTCAAGTTGTGTTCAATTGTTGAGCTTGCCCATCACTATCTGTGTATGAAAAGGCGAAGGTAATTGATTGATCTTTGGTTAAATCAATTTGGTTATCTAAACCAACAACAATTCTTTGAATTGAGTGCCCTTGAGCATTAACTAACATATTGATTAATTTTGGTTTTGAACATTTAATAACTGAACCTGTTTTCGGTGCATCATCAGTTCTTGATGAATAATATGAACCATTATTAGTATCATCTTCACTTTCTAAGAAGTTAGTTGTTCCTAAATCAGTAGTTTTAAAGTTCGAAATCATTTCGTCAGTAAAATTAAAGACGTTATCAATAATAAATTGATTGTTGTCTTTATCATAAACCATTTGAGCATTTAATCATGGATCTCCTGGTGGGTGGAAAATAGATAATTGACTTTCTAATTGGTCAATTAGTTTATTTAATTGATCAATTTCATCTAACAAATCTTTTAATGTCGCTGTTAATTTATTCACATTCGCATTATTTGTGCTTCCTGCGTTTTCAGCATTACTAATTTGATTTTTAACATCTTGTGCTTGATTTAACAAAGCATTTTTTTGTTTCATTAAAAAATTAGGATTGTGTTGCTGATTAGCTTTTTGCAATATTTGTGCATTAGAAAAAACAGGGGCAAAAATCCCTGCTGAAAGTGAAATTGAAGATAATAAACTTAACAATTTTTTCATAGGCTTTTACTCCTTTTTTTTAATATTAGTTTGCAGGTGCTGAAGGAATTTTATCAATAGTATCCCCAAGACCTTGAGGTGCTAATCCTCCACTGTCTGATTCAGTTGCTGGGTTTCCTTGATCATCGAAGAATCCTGTAATTGAGATTCCAAATCCAATATCATCTTGACCTAAATTAGCTGTTGATGATAATTGTACAGAAATTCCAAATAGAACGTTACTCATATCAGCTTGTCCATTTTTTGATGAACCATCGTTGATAGTGTATGTTCCTAAGATTACAAATGGAATTGTAATAACTAAATTATTGTTTTTAATTTCTGCTTTTTGAATTGGAATTGTATTTAAGGGGCGTCCTTTATCACCTTTTGGTTGTAAAGTTGCTGCGTCTCCCCCAAAGATATTCCCTTGTCCAATAACTTGCACTCCACCGGTTTTATTTCAGTGGTCAATTACTGATTGAGGAATTTGCATATCTGGTCTTTTTTCTGATAAAGCAAATGATAATTCTTCTGGTTTAGTAGCATCACCCTTAACTGTAGCATTAACCCCCATTTTAGTCGCGTTCGAAATAGTAGAACGTGAAGGGTTTTGAATTGATAGATCATCACTTGTTGAAGCTAAAACCCCATATTGAGTCAAACCATCTGATTTTTCAGGAGCAACACTAATATCTTTTGTTAATTTGAATGAAATTTGAGACATTGAAGTATCATCTCCTGTATTACCTGTAAAATCATCACTTGCGTAGTCTAATTTCATTGCTCTGTCTAAAGTAATAGTTAAATTAGTTCCATCTGAGTCCATAACGACTTTAGAAACTCCAATTCCATTATTCAATATGTTATTTGTCTTAGTTGAAACAATAATGCTTCCTTTGACTTGATCAGTAACATCACCTTGAATTATTTTTTGATCTCCTTTATACCCTTTATCAACGTGTTGCCCATCTCCAATTGAAACTTGGAAGGTAGTTAAATCACCAGAGGTATTTGTAACTTTGTTTAAAGTTAAAGGATTATTTAATAAATCTTCTAAGTGAGCAATTTGTTGTTGTAAATCTTTTGCTGCAGATTGAGCGTTAGCTAAGTTATCATTTAAAGTTTGAATAACTTTTTGATCGTTTGATTGGTTATTTGCTAAAGCTGCTTCAGCATCAGACACTTTTTGATTTGCGTCATCTAATTCTTTTGTTAATTTGTTAATTTTTTCTTGGAACATCTTAATTTGAGCATCTGAGTAGTGTCCAGGTGTTCCATCTTTATTGCTATCTGATTTTTGACCTGGAGTTGAACAAGCAACCACAGAACCAGAAGCTGTAGCAGTTAATCCAACTGCTGCTAATATTGTTAATAATTTTTTCATATTTTAAATACCTTCTTCTTTCGTATTACAATAATTTTCATATAAAAAAAACAAAAATCAAGAGGTTTTTACGAAAAGTTTGACTATAAAAGAAAAAGTGATACTATTATTTATAGAAGTAACTTTTCACAATTATTTCGCTTAACATAAAAAAAGATTAAAAAACCATTGTTGTTGAAAAATCTGAGTTAAATAGTCTGCAAAAACTATATTTTGTCCTCTTCGGGTATGAATAACGAAGTTGTAATCTTACAATTTAACGATTTTAGATGAGGCTTTTAAAAAAAGTCTTTTTTTATGCTATAATTTCCTTAAATGGAGATAAGAAAAATGAAAAAATACAATATTTATTTAGTAAATGGTGAAGTTTTGATGCAAGAATCAACATCAGCATGAGACGCTTTTTTAAAAGTACCAGAAAATAAACAAGAAGAAGTTTATAAGATTAGAGAAATTTAATGAATCTATATTATTCAGTCGAAGAACTAATTAAAAAGGCAAAAAAAGTTGGAATTGAAACTGTTCTTGAAGGAAATTATGCAAGTTTTACTGATTCTAACGGAAAAGTTCGTGTATTTTCTCCAAATGAACCCGAAAATTGTAATTGAAGGTTAGATCTTGAAAAAGAAATTGAAAATAAAAAGAAACAAAAGAGCTTCTTTAGAAAGGTGTGAAACTAAAATGATTAAAGACAACGAAAAACCTTATACAAAAGACGAATATCGTGCTTTAGCTCAAGCTTTTGCTAAAAATGAAGCAAAGAAAATTGATTTAGGCGATAGTGCATGAGACGATATGTGATATAAAGTCAAACAACAAGCTTTTGAAACAGGTTTCCCTGCCGGATTTGAGTTTTTAGCAGGAATCGAACTAACTTTTGATCTTAATAGTCAATTAAGTGTGGCTTATGAAAGCTATTTAAGAAAATGAGAAAAGAACCATAAAAAAAGCACTCATTAAGAGTGTTTTTTTTATTGCAAATTATTTAACACAAGCACAATCTTTGTCTAAACAATGTTGGCATTTAGCACAACCTGATTTAGAACATGATTTACAGTGTTCTTTGCATCCTTTAGATTTTGACATTTAATATCACCGTCCATTTATATTATACCTTATTTATTGATTTTTGGAAAAACATTAATTTTATTTCCCAATCAATCCGCTTCTCCAATTGGAACTGATTTTTGAGTAAGAACAATAGTTTTAAATCAACTCCAAGCAATTCTTGTTTTTAAGTTATGATCCATATCAGTATGGACAATGAAAGGATTCAACTTATCTTTTGAATTAGCAATTCTATTAATCATTCAATAATATTGATCGGTGTTTTTCTTGTCTAATTCAATATTTGTAAATCCTACGTTAAAACTTTTAATTAGCATAATATCCATTAATGCTCTGCCTGTTCTTCCATTTCCGTCTTTAAAAGGATGTAATGTTTCAAATCTTACATGAAATAACATAATTGCTAAAAGTCTTTCATCTTCTGTTTTAGAGTTTGTTAGCTCTTTATTATAAAGGTCAATAATTTCTTTTAATGCTCTATTAACTTCAAAGGGATTAAATCTTTCGTGTTTGGAATTTCCTACTCAAACTTTTCCGTCATTTTCATGTCCGGGAATTAGAACAATATCATTTCTTGTATTTCCAATTCAGAATGGCTCGGGTAAAGAATTTCTTAATTTTTCAGGCATAGATAGTTTTAAGGAATCAGCAAAGTCTTCATCGTGTAAAACAATTCCCTGAATTTTCTTTATAAAGTCTAAATTCAGTCAGTTTTCGTTTTGAATAACTTCATCTTTTAAAATAAAATCAGCTAAAAATTTGTTATTTGTATTTTCAATTAGCTTTCTTTCCATTTCAATGCTTTCAGTAAGCCTTTTATTTCAATTCATACTTGGTTTTTGCTAAAATTTCTTGAACCATTTCAAATGAATTATCATTTCCTTCGATTCGTGGTGAATTATATGCAGATCTTTTAGCAAATTCTTCTTTTTGTTCTTTAGTTCAGTTCATTTTAATAACACCTTTTCTATTTATTAATTAATTTTAACATTTTATTACTGTTTTTCAATAAAAAAAAGAAGACTTTATTCTTCTCATTTTTTAATATCAAATCATTCTTGCATGTTGTCTTCAATTCACATCGATAAAACAGAATTGCAGGCTTGTGGAGTAAATTTTCTTTGTCCATATCTTTCACATAAATCACTAAAAGTTCAACCGGCATTATCTAAATTAGCTAATAAATCGTAGCACTTTCAGTTGGTTAAAACTCAGTCAGTGCTAAACTCTGAAGCTAACTCTTCCATTTGTTCTTTATTCTTGATATTTAAGTTGTATTTTACAACTTGATCCTTCGTCTCTTCAATAAAAGCATCTTTAATATATTTTAAAGATTGAGGTTCTTCTTCTCTAATTGCTCGTCCAGCAATTTCAGCAATTTTCATTAAATTGTAATCTTTTTCTTTTTCTGTCTTTGCTCTTTTAATTGAATCCACATCAAATAAAATATTTTTGTAATCGTAAATTTCCATATTATTCTCCTTTGTCCCAAATAGGATAACTATCTTTTCAGTCTTCTAAACTTAAATTTGGATTAATTAGATAGTATTCTTTTCTCATTAACGGATAATCTTCATTTTCTGCATCAACTCCATAATAAATTCTTTCATAGTCTGATTCATCTAATTCATCATCTAATTCATTCATAATTGAATCTAATTGTTCAATTAATGCTAACAATTCTCCTTTAGACATGTTATCTCATTTTCCGGGAGTATCATCATTTTCAGTTCCTCCAACTTCGCCAATCATTCAGTTTAAATCAGCGATAAATGATTGGTATTTATCAACAACTTCTAAAAGTTCATCTTGAGTCATACCTTTATATGGTTTTTTGTTATCTTTTTCTAACATAACTTTATTCGCCTCTTTCTTTAGTTAATTTAGTATTTAACTTTCTAACTTGAGTAATTTGATCAGTATCAATATCATTGTAGTCAAAATCTGCTTCGATAAAGTCAGCAATTGGTAGAATTCCTAATAAACTTGTTTCTAAATTCATACAATCATCATCATATCAACGATCATCTTTTTCAATTTCATTAATTACGTCAATTAAATCTTGAGCATTTCTTTTTACAGATGCTAATAGGTCTCTGTTGTCTTGTTCCATAATTATTTTCCTCCATTTTCTTTTTGATATTCTATTTCCTGCTTTAGAGCATGTCTATAACTATAAGCATCATCAGGATTAGGCAAGAAATTGTGCTTAACTTTTTTATGATCAATAAAACTTAAATCAGTGGTAAATTGAATCCCTCAATTTCTTCCTTCTGTAATTAGTTCAGAAGTGGTAAAAAAACTTTTCATTATTTGTTTTCTTCTTTCAATTTATTTTCAGAATATTTAACATATTCATCTCAAGTTGTCGCTTTTAAGTTATCTCAAACTTCTTGTGAGCAATTCATTAAATTAGGTCAGTTTCTTCATTCGCTTAATTTTAAATAAATGTGTCCTTCATTGTGATTTTTCTTTTCATAATCCAAATCTTTAGGTCTGATAAATCCTCTAAAAACTATATCATCTCTAAAATCAGCAAAGCCTGTGGTTTCATCAACATATCCCCTAACAAAATCATTAATTAATTCTGTGTAGGTATCATCACAATATGAAATTCTTTTAATTTTTCTACAAATGCTTTCTCATGAAGCAAATACAAAATCTCTACTACTTGGCATTATTTTGCCTCCCTTCTGTTTGAATCTAATTTAGTTGTTTCTCTTATCTTGTCTAATAAAAACTTGGAGTTTTTTCTAACTTCATCGTTAGCATGTTTATTATTTATAAAAGCTGATTCAAGCAAGTCTTCTACTCAATAAATATCCTCTTTTGCTGTTTCCTTTTGATTAAACAGTTTATTTCAAATTTCATCTATTAACTGAATTTGCTGTTTATAATCTCAATCATCACTTGTTCGTGGCGAACACTTTAAACCTCTTAATAATTCATATACATTTTCATTCATTATTTTATTTCCTTTTCTATAAAATCTTTTAAATTTTGATAATCTTCTTCAAGTTTTTCAATTTGATCTTCAATTTTAACGTATTCATCAGAAAAGAAAAAAACTTCTTCCTGCTGTCTTGTAAGATTATTATAACTGATTCATCACATTTGTTTTACTGCTTTAAGTGCCTTTTTAGCGATTAACTTTTGAATTTCACTTTCAGGTAATTCATTATCATTATTCGCTCTGACCTCAAGTTCAAAACCTGATAGGCTGTTAGGATCATCATCGTATATCCCTCGGTCGGGCATATTTTTGTAGTGATACGAACAGTTTGCCTTTTTATCAGTATCTCTAATTTCTTTACCGAATTTATCAACATCAATTAAGTCAATTCAGATATAACCATGTTTTCCACATTCATAGCAATAAAACTTCTTATTATCATTAAAAAAAGACATATATGATTCTCCCTTTTATTTAACTATTTTAACATAAAAAAAGACTTTAAAAGTCCTTACATCTCTACCTATCTACTGTAATATATAAAACATCTTTTGCTTTCGCTTCAATTAAAATAACGTCGGGATTATAAGTTACACCACGTGAGCTTAAATTATCCACAATTGTTTTTGAATTTCATCATCCGTTATTTCCACCTATAACAAATTTTTCAGGATAAAATCAGCCTTCGTTGTCAATTAAAACTGTTGTCTTATTTGGAATAAGTTCCAATATTTCATTTAATTTCATTAGCAATCACCACTTTTCATGTTATCAAAGATAGTTTCTACACTATCTTGCTTTATTTCATATAAAGAACATTGAAATCCTTCATTTAAGTATTGATTCATTTCTTTTAATGCTTCATTTTTATCATTAAACACTAATTTCTGAGGTTTTGTTTTAGCAGGATCTTTATGATTTACTAAAGCAATAATTAATCTATATTCCATTTTCTTTCCTTTTCTAAGTTTTCTCCTGATAAATTTATCGGCTTCTTCTTTTCATATTGTATCATAAGCTTCAGCGATATTGATGTTCTTATTGATGCATTCTTGTTTAAAAGTAGTTGCTGACTGTTTAAGAGATCCTTTTACACTTTTGTTTTTCTTAAATTCTTCAATAAATTTAGGCAATTCTGTTGCTCTGAAAATAAACAAAGTGTCTGTTGGAAATCCTCTTTTAGTCATTTCATTAAATCAAACTATTTGACTTGGTCTTAAATTTCCAATTCTTCGTTTTAATTCAACAAAAAGAATTTGTCCGTTTTCAGCAATTAGCATATCACTTCATCCATTATCAGCAAAATACATTCCATTGTCGGTTTTGAACATCCCACCGTGAGTTTTATAGTCTAAAATGTCGTTTTCTTTTAAAATCTTGTTAAATTCCTCTTGAAATCTCTTTTCAGTTCAAGATCATTCTTTTTCATGTTTAACAGACATTATTTAATCCCCAATATTTCAAGAATAATCGGTTCTATTTCGTTCATTTTATCGTTTAATTCATCACAACCAGATAAATTACTTGTTATCATCTCTCCAATTGCTTCATCAGCAATGTTTTTAAGATCTAAAATTGCTTTTTGTTCTTTTTTGTTTAATTTTGATGGCATATTGTTTATCTCCTTTTATATATTTAATAATTATTAGTTGTTTTCTTCAAAATTAGCTAAATAATCTTTGTAAATTCATTTTAAATCTTCATCATCAGCAACTTTTACATTGCAAATGCAAGCATCATAAGTTAATAAATCATCAGTTAATAATTCATTAATAGCATCTTCAATATCTCCTCTTCTTTTAGCATTGTTAATATTATTTGTTACTTCTTCTTTTCATTTTTCAAAACTAAGTGGTTTTTCCATTTTGATGTTCTCCTTTTTCTTTATTTTACCACATAAAATGTTATAATAATTATGTGCAAAGGTTTGCTGCTTTTGCACGCAGCCGTTAAGTCTTTAATGGTTAGATTTAATTCTATGAGACTTCCTTTCTATATATAATATTTCTATTTAGAGTGCTTTTTTTGTTAAGGCATTCTCTTTTTTTATGTTTTTTTTTTTTTTTTTTTTGAAATAAAAAAAACTCGTTTCCGAGTTCAGTTTATGGAATTCAATTATAGACATTAACTATTTTTTGAATATGGTTACGGGAGCTGGATTCGAACCTGCGACCTCCGGGTTATGAGCCCGACGAGCTACCAACTGCTCTATCCCGTAGTTTGGCGAACGTTCAAGGATTTGCACCCTGACTAATGAGGTTGAAGCTCATTGTGCTGCTATTACACTAAACGAACAATGGCGTTCCCACAAAGGAATTTAGATCCCAATAGTTAGTAAAACTAACAATCCAACGATCTATGTAGGAACATAATGGCGTAGAGCTTAGGTACTATTTACCGACTCTACATATAATGGCGATCACAGTAGGACTTGAACCTACGACATTCTGCTTAACAGGCAGACGCTCTAACCAACTGAGCTACGCAATCAAAAAAAGTTTCTTAAAAGAGTGAGGATTTTCAAGAAACTGAGGCTGTGGTTACAGGAATCGAACCTGTACGTTATAGCTTTTACGCCATCCGTCATTCTAATGAACCACAATGTTAAATTAAATGTAGATAAGCTGATTGCTATCATACTTTTAAATTATAACACAGGTTTAAATGAATCGTACTTAATTTCACAAATTTTCTTAATTTTTGGTTTTGTATTGATTGGATCTTTAATTATTTTCTCTCCATTAGTTACCTTGTATAAATAAGCTGTACCTGCATCATTAATATTTTTAGTTAAAGTAAATCTAATTTTAAAATTGTAACATTTGTTGCCCTTAAAAGAAGTTTCGCTCGGGTTTTCACTAATCATTTCTACAAATGAGGCTTCTTGTTCAGAAATTGTTTTAACATCACCGTTTTTAGAAACAAAAAAAGTACTTTCAACACTTAAAATTGTTTTATGATCATCTTTTGCATCAAGATCGACTTTGTTAGGAATTTGAATTTTAATAAAATCTTTAGTTTCAATAACACCATTTGCTAAATGAACTGTATCACTTGATTGTATTGAAAAGCTTTTTTGACTACATGCTACAACAGTACTTGATGCAGTGGCTGTTAAACCAACAGCTCCCAATATTGATAAAAGCTTTTTCATTATTTTTCTTCTTCCTCTCCATAAAGATATTCTTCTAAAAATTCTATGTTCATTTAATATTCCTCTTTCAAGAAAAGAATAACATAAAAAGATTAACATTGAAACTCCTTATTTGTTAGTTTAAAATAAGGAAAAGAAAAGAGAAAAACAAAATGACTTTTAAAGAATATTGCGATCAACGAATTGATCCTAATTGAAGCGAAACAGTTCAAAAAACTTGAAAAAAGTTCCTTTATGATGAATGAAAAAGAATTAGTCAAGATAAAGAAACTGAAAGAATAATTAAAGATATTTTTGATGAAGACTATTTAGTTCATTACCAAATAAGAATGACTAATAAAAGGGGAAAAGAGTACAAATGAACACCAACAACTGATAACGAAGAAGCATTAAGACAATATTACAAAGAACATAAGAAAAAAAGTTGAAGCAAAGTTGAATTTGTAGAAATACCTGCTAAAAAGAAACGTAAAAAAGTAATATAATAGAAACAAAGGAGAATAAAAAAATGTTAGACGAATTAAAAGAATATTTTACCAATTTAGCTTCAGAAGCATCCGAAGCAGCTTTTAAAGTAATTGACGAAGGAATTAATAATATGCCGGAAGAATTGGAAGACGAATATAATAAACATGTTTGAATTGATGATACTGGTAATAGAGATGACAATGGAAAATATGTTGTATTCGATATGATGCCAAATTATGATAAATTCTATGATGATTTAACCGATGAGGAAGATTTTTAAAAATAACTCATTTTAATATATAAAAAATACCCCTGTAAGCCATTTAAACGGCCTTTTAAGAGGTATTTTTCTTTTTCTCTAATAAGTTATCACTAAAGTGTATTTTCTTCTAATTTAATGATCGTTTGGTGATAAATGAAAGCTTGTTGTTGTTCAAAAGCTAATCCATAATAAATGTTTTCATCTTGTTCTTTGATTTGATCAAGAGTTGTTAATAAATCATTCCAAATAGCTTTATTTTGTTCAGAAATTCATTTTTTATCTTCTTCTGTTAGATTATCTTCTCATTTAAGCATTAAATATTTCAATGTTGATAAAAAACCACGAAAGTTTTCTTCTTTTTGTTTTAATGTTAGTTTATTTTCCATTATTTTTATTCTCCATAAAGCTTAATTCCTAAGTTTTTAAATTCTTTGAAACGATTTGATAGTCTCATGTTTTCTTTTGGGAATAATTCTTCAATTTTTTGAATAACTTTTTCAATCATTTTTTCTTGACTAAGATTTCCATTTAAAATTAGTACTTCATTTCCTTCTTTTTGTTCTAATTCAATTTCTTGTTTATAGTTTTTATAAATTCGATCAATATTATTTAAGAAGTATTCATCTAATTCATCATTTTGATTACGTTCTTTAATTCTTTTAACTGCATCTTCAGGTTTTAAATCAATAAAAATAGTTAAATCAGGAGTTAAAAAGTGTTTCATTTTATCATGCAATTTAACTACATCTTCTTCGTTTAATGCTTGGTAGGCAACAGTGGAAGCATTATAGCGATCACATAAAACAGTTTTAGTTTTTAAAACAGGAATAATTACTTCTTTTAAATGTTTCTTTCGGTCTTTCAAAAAGATTTTAGTTTTCTCGTCATTAGTAAGTTCTTTGTTTTTTAATGCTATTTTAGTTTTCTTAAAATATGGTTCTTTAGTTTCATACAATGTTGCAAATTGAGAAAAAACAAAAATATTACTCAATAAAGTTGTTTTTCCTGATCCATCAACACCTTCAACTACAATAAAAGGTTTATCGGTCATTTTTCTTATCTCCTTGTTAATGTAATTATAACAAACTACATTTTTTATAAAAATATCTTTTGCAAACTTTATAAATAAAAAAAGACCAAAGTCTTTAATTATCAAATATCCGGGTCTTCTTGTTTATCAACTTCAATTTTGTTTTGTCCTTTTGTTCAAGAATTAGAGTTGTATTGATCTTGTTTATCAGTAAGGGCGTACATTTCAGGATTTGTTTTAAAAGTTTTATCATTAGTTAAATCTCATTCTTGGACGGCTCAGCCTTTATTTGATTCATCATATTTAATTGTAATTCCTAATAAAACATCAGTGCTAATTAAAACTTTTTGATCATTCTCACTTGGTGCTTCCATTGTAAAAACTATTGAACAACCATCAATTAATTGCTGATTTGTTAAATTCAAAATATAATCGTCTTCTGAAATAACTTGATGTGTTGAACCATTTCAAATTTTTCGGTCTCTTGTTGGTGAATTAGATCCAAAATGAACACTGCCCATGCCTTTTGGTGCAAATAATTTTGCTGCTGTTAATTCATTATTTTCAGTAGTAATAGCATAAGGCGAAATATGATCTCAATCATCACCTAATATTCCATAATCAGTAGGAAGGTTAATTTCGATTTTAATATCTGAATATCCTTCATCCTTACGGTCAAATTCAGCATTTAATCAATCAAAAGATTTTACTGTTTTATCTTTATCATCATTATTTTTATTGTTGCTTGATGAAAAGCTACACGAAGTTACGCTTCCTGCAGTTGTAGCTGTTAATCCGATGGCTGCTAATATTGATAACATTTTCTTCATAAATTTGTTCCTTCTTTCTCATTAACGTCTTAAAATATCAGAATCTTTGTATTCAAAATAAAAGTTTTTATCATTTGATGAGTGTGAAAAAATCAATTGCACGGGAGCAGGACTTTGAACTAAAGAATCTTCTCAAGCTGTTCCAGAAGCTTCTGGTTTTTCCTCAAAATAATTTACAGGGGAATTATTGTAATCAATTTTTCCATTAGTAACAGCTAAACTTCTTAAAGCATATTGAGATGTTGAGACTGCATAAGCATAATCTGTAATTCTTGATCATAAATTTGATGCAGGTGTGAAAACTAAATTGTAATCATTACTATTTGATATATCAACATTGAAAGTATAGTTTATTTTCATAGTTGATAAATGTTTTCCTTCAAAATTATTTCCTTGATAATAATCATCTTTTGAAGTTTTAGTAGGTTCATTTTTCATATCTAAAACTGTTACTTTTGTAGGAATATATACTCTGTGCTCAGAAGCATTTACTAAAAGAGGTGTTACTTCTGGTTCTGAAGAAGTGTAGTGATAAAGATCGGTAAATTTATCAAAGTTAATTTGCTCACGGTCTTTATTTAATAAAAAGAATTCTTGGTCTCCAACAATTTTTAGTTCAGTGGTGAAAGTTCCATCATCATTGATTGTGGTTTGAGCTGATTCGCCAACTTTATCAAGAACTCTTGGTTCAGCTTTTTTATTTGATGAACAAGAAACAACAGTTGATGATGTTGTTGCAGTTAATCCGATTGCACTTAATATTGATAAAAATTTCTTCATCGCTGAGCCTTTCTTTATAGGTATATTTTATCATAAAAACTTTTATTATCTTTTATTTTTGAAACAATATGAGATAAAAAAAAAGAACCTGTTTTGGTTCTATTTATCTGATTTTTTACGGTTATCTCCGAACAATATTATTTTAACGTTAAATCAACAGGAAATTCAAATAATGTTGCATAATCGTTTTTGATTAAGAAATTATTCATGAATTTTGGTTTTTCATCGTTATCATTATTTGGTCAAGCTAAGGCAAAAGTCTTTTGTTCTCAATAAGGATCAAACATTCACGGACTTTTTACAAAAGAAGAGCCATTTTTAGCTTCTAAAATCATTCTAACTTCTGGTAATGATAACATTAATCTTTTAAAGAATATATCTTCTTTTTCAACTGTTTCATAGCTTTCAGAAATAATTAATTCATTGTCTTTAAGTTTGTCTTTTAAGTGTGATTTGATTCCATTTACGATGGTAATTGATTTTTTTGCTTCTCTTTGAATTTGTTCTAATTCATTTTCAAAAAAGACAAAAGTAGCTTCATCATTTAAATCTTTAATGATTTTTTCTGATTGCTTTGCTGTATAGTATTCAACTGGTGGATAATCAGTAATCATTGAAATTAATTTGTTATCACTTTTAATTAAATTGCTAAGTTCGCCCTTATAGAAGATTACAAATGGTGGCTTGTGAGCATTTTTTAGTGTTTTAGGGTAAAAAGGGTTCAAAATTGTTATATATTTACAATCAATTCTGTCTTCCACAGTTTCTAAATCATTGGTTGAGATTTTTTCTTTTCTATCTAACGCATCATAAATCTTTTTTCAGTCACCGCTGTATTTTAGTGCAAGATATAATAGTACTTTGTCCATATTTTTAATTCTCTTTTCTTTATTTTAAATTTGTTTTTCCGTCAGATAAGATGTAAGGAATAATTGTATTTTTATTTTTAATTGAAGGATCTAACATTAATTTAACAACTTCATTTTCGATTTGGTCTTTGCTTAAAATAGTTCCTTTAGAATATTTTTGTCTTAATTGACCTCAATCTTTTCTTGGAGTTAAAGAAGTAATTGGTGTGAAATAGTTTCTTGCTCAAAAGATAGTATCAACATAATTAGTTCAAATATCGTTAGCAGAAGCTTTACTTTTATCTCCTTCGTATCAATTCATCGCAATATCTAATAAATTAGCATCATTTGGAACAAAATACTTGCCAACAGCGATGGCTGGATTGTTAATTCCTGCAAATAGTTGAGCTAAAATTGTATTTTCATAAGGTCTTTTCATAATATTCCATTTTCTTTCTGATTGATATAGTTATTTTATCGCAAAATATCCCAAATTCAAAGAAAAAAGTCCGTTTTAAGGACTTTCAGATAGTTATACCTATAATTTATCAAGATTTGATAATTTATCGCTAATTCGGCCTAATTCATTGGCAATTGTTTTAGCATCATATTCCAAATCTTTAAAAGTTTTTATTAATTCTTTCAAAATTGCTATTTTTTCTTTTTCATAATCAGTCATTGTCTTATTTTGTTCCATTCTTAATTTTTAATTCTGATAATTGTTGTTTTAATTGTTCAATTTCAATTTGTTTTTTTTAATTTAGGTGAATTTTTACTTAATTTAATTATATAGCAAAGCATTGATTTTTCAACACTTTTTTTGAGATAATATAAATATAAAGATAAATGCATAAAGGAAAAAGAAAACATGGAATTAACAGAAAAGCAAATGGACGAAATAAACTTTAGTTATAAAAATTTAAGTTTATTAATGAGAAAAAGCAATGATTTTAGTTGAAAAGACATCGAAGAAAATTTAGATTATGATTTAAACCACGGAGAAAGAGTTGAATTTGATAACTCGTTCTTTGACTCAAAGTTAAAAATTGAAATTGATACTTATGATGATTATGGATTTGGAGATGAAGGATTAAATAGACTTCACTATCGAATGGAAATAACTACTTCTGATGGAAAAATTACTTATGCTAATGGAGCTCACGTTAAAGATTTATGTGAATCAGCTCAATTAAACCCTTGAATTTCAGAAGACGATAAAGAATGAATATTTGAATGAATTTTTGGAATTGGATATGATCTTGATGATTGAAAAGTTTATTCAGAAGCTAAAACTGAGATTTATGAATGAAATCAAGTTGAAAAAGATAAAATTAGAGCTCAAATTAAAGAAAAATATAAAGAAATTGAAGGGTTAGAAGAAATTTTAGATAATTTGAAATAAAAAAAAGAGACCTTAAAGGGTCTTTTTTTAGTTTTATTTATCTGATTTTTTACGGTTATCTTCCATACATAGCATTTGTAAATTGTCAAAAGTAGTCTTTCCACCTTTTGATCAAGGAACGATATGATCAGCTTCCATTTCATTAATTTCGAAATGCTTTTTGCAAATAGGGCAAATTCCTTTTTGATTGTTGTATGCTCTATTTACATCTTTTGGAGTGAATGCTCGTAAGTTTAAGTATCTTTCATCTTTTGATAAAATATAAGGCACAATTCCCGTTTGTTTTTGAACTTCATCATCATTCATTAATTTATTGAATTCAATTTCAACATCTGCTGGTTCTAATTCAATATCTTTGTATTTAGCATACAATTCACCTCAGTTTTGTTTATCAGTGATTTTCGGATGAGGTTGGAATAAGAATTTAGCTCAATCTAAAATTTGATTGAATTTATTTCATAATGGTTCAGCTGATTCATCAAATTGATGCTTAGCCATATAGTCTTCAACAGATTTAATAGTTTTATCAGTATCTGTTTCAAAAGCTCAATCAATTGCTTGGGCTAATAAATCTTGTCTGATTGGAACACCAGAAATGTAGTATTCTCCAACATCTTTAGCAGCATTATTTGGTTTTGAGAAGTATTCTTTAGCTTTAGAAACTCATTTTCCGTGATAAGTTGCATTTAACATTTCTTGTCTGTTTAGTGGTTTTCCAGCAATATTGATAATTTCAAATCATTGTAAGATTTCTTCGTTAGTTCCTTCACATTCATAAATTAATAATTCATATTCATCAATCTTTTTACGAGTATCAGCTTCTAAGTTTCCTCAAAATTTCCCATTCACAGAGAATGATCCACGAGCATATCGACAAATTGAAATTGTTCTTTGTTGTCCATCCATAACTTCTCATTGGAATTTAGGATCTTTTATTTTTGCTCAATACATTGTGTTTAATGGATAGCCATTCATAATAGATTCAATAACTTTTACTTCATCTTTGTCTCCATAAACAAATTCTCTTTGATATTCAGGGCGAATGTTTAATTTTCCTTCATAACCAGATACCGCATTTGTAGCTGGATTTTCTTGATAGTTTTTAATCAAGTCTTTGACTTTAATTCTTTTTTCCTGTATTTTCATTAGTTGGTTCCTTTCCTTAATGGGTGTAAAACTATAGTTTTTCCGTTTTTGTCTTTACAATATGTTAAATTTATTGAAGTTTTTTTTCAACGGTTGAGCAATAGAAGTATTCTTATTTTTAATTGAAACACCAGCAAACATATATCCTTGTTTAAACAAATATTTTGCTTCTGCTTTTTCATCAATAGTTAGTTGTTCTCAATCGTCAATACTCTTAAAAAGAATATTATTAATCATTTTATTATACTCTTTAAACTTTTCCTCATCAGCTATTGGATAATTGTTAATTATATTTAATTTATTATAATTATTTCAGCCCAATTCATAACATTCTCATCAATACTTATTGTCCAAATAAATTATTTGTTCTTTTCTTTTAATAACAAAGCGTATATATTTTTCGTTTCCATCAATAAAACCATTTGGAGAATAAGAAACCTCTGTTTTTAATTCTTTGTTTAAATTATTGTCAATAATAGTTCCAAACTCATTTTTAAATTCCCCACGAGTTCTTTCAATGAGTTGAAATTGATTTGGATTATAACTATTCAAAAAAGTAATTGGTACTCCCATTAATTTAAAATAATCTTTAGGAATGTCTTTTACTTTAGAAACCTCAATAATGTTTAAATTGTCATAAAATGGATATTCATTTTCGTGTCCCTCATAGGTTTTATATAAAATCATATCTTTATGACGTGTTTGAACATCTAAATTGGTAAATCAACAAATATTCCCAAACTTTTTAGTTCCAATTGCACCATTATCTAAAGGCTGAATGAAAATTTTTGGTGATGTATATCCCAATCAGACTTTATTGTTTTTTATTAACGGGAAAATATCAGTAGTAGATACCGCATTAAAATTCCCAATCACTAAAAATTTCTTTTTCAATTCAATCAAATTCGCAATAAATTCCCTAAACAAACTAAATGGTGGATTTGTACAAATAATATCAGCTTTTTTATATAATTCTTGTACTTCATCTGATCTGAAATCGCCATCACCTTTTAATTCAAATCTTTCATATTTAGAAATATCATTGTCATCTCCACCAGAATATTTGATTCCGTAGCTTGGATTACCATCTTTATCATAATGAGTAGCAATAATTTCTTTTAATTCTCAATCTTTGAATTTTAAATGGAAGTACGCTCAGAATTTAGACGATTTATCAAAAGCAGTTGTCCCACTATTTTCTAAGGCAGGCATTAATTCTGGATCGTCACATGGCATTAATACTATTTTTCCTTTGAACTGATTTTTATATCAATTTAGTTCTTTTTCAATATCTTCCATTCTGGTATAGAACTCATCATTTTTAACTTTTTTAGCTTTTCTTAGATTACTTGCGTCTGACATTTCTTTTTCTCCCTTGTTTTCAATAACTTAATTATATCATTTTTATCAGCAAAAGGCAGAACGGGTTTTTAAAAGATTATTTAAGGTTAAAATAGTTAATATTTGCCACAAAAACACCCTTATTTAAGGAATTAGGAAATAAAATGAATACTTGTTAGGAAAATAAAAAAAGACCTTAATTTAGGTCTAAATTATTATTAATTTTGTCTATTAACAACTTCTTGCTGTGGCTGTTGTAGCCTTGGTTTTTGGTTTTTACTTTTATGTACTCCAAATACTCAACTAAACATACATCTTCAAATCAAAATATAGAAGATAAATTTAAAAATTCATCCGATTGCTTTAAATAAGACTACGAATCCAATAATTCATAAGGCATCTTTCTCTGCTTCATTTATCGCCATTATTTATTACCTCTATTTTTTCAATTGATTCTTTAACTATTTTATCACGGTTTTATGTAATGATCTTAAAATGATTTTTTTGTCCATAAAAAAAAACAAGCATTGAGCTTGTAATTTCTTATTTTGGTTGAACAATTGTTCCGTTATTTTGGATGTACAATGTTTTGTCTTTACTTCATGAAGCAAGAGGATTACCTTTTGTATCAGTTGATTGATAATTTTCAGCATTTTTGTAGAATGAAGCATCTACTTTAATTCCAAAAGTATTGCTTGGATCTTTAGAAATATCAGTTGTTTCTGATTTTAAGTTGTAAGCATCGTCTTTTTGAGTCATTGAAACAGTATTTACAAAGATTGCTGATTTGTTAATTGTATTTCCATCATTTGCAGTTCAAACAATTTCATATCCACCATGAATTAAGTTATTTTTGTCTAAACTAATTGTTCCGGTTTTAACAGAAACTAAGTCATTAAAAGCTTTTGAATTTGTATTTGATACAGAAAGTCTTTTAGCTTTTACTCCTTGTCCTTGTTCAAAGTAGAAAATTCAAGGATTAACATTTCCTAAATCTACTGTTGTACCGTTTCCTCCATTTGGAACGTTAATAGCGAAGTCTAAATCAACAGTAGTATCTCCAACTTTATTGATTTTGTATGATGCTGTTCCATCGTTAGTGTTTGTTTTTGGAACTTTTACATTGAATGAAGCATAGTTTTTTCCAATTTCTGCTTTTGATCCTTCTTTGAAAGTCCCAATTTCAAATTTAACTTTTTGATCTTTGTTAGTTGGAGCTGCTAATTGTAATCCACTAATTGTTACTTTTACTTTATTTCCTTTTTTAAGGTCTTTAGTTGCTGAGTTAGCATCAGTTAATGAAATAGTTGGTGTTCCCATTTCATTTGCGTTTCCTTTGCTATCAAACACATGTAAGTCTTTAAAAGCACTCCCGTCTAATAATTCTGCTTTTGTAGCATTGCTTGGTAATTTAAGTTCAACATTTTTTACAGTTGCTGTATTACCAAAAATTTCTGTATTTGAGTCTTTAACTGTTGTTGAACAAGCTACAACACTTCCAGAAGCAGTTGCAGTTAATCCTACAGCAGCTAATACTGATAAGAATTTTTTCATTTTTTTAATCTCTTTCTATCAAGGCTTTAGCCTTTTTTTTATTTAACAATTAAATAATACCACTTTTTTTCTTATTTAATTAAATTCAGAGTGAAAACATATAATTGTTCATTAATAGTTATAGAACCTCTTACAAAATTGAAAGTTTTATAAAGTGGTTTATTAAAGACAATTTTCATTGTGGAATCTTTAATTGTAACTTCTTGAACAGTTGTGCCTTCTTGTAAAGAAGGAATCCTAATGTTATCAATATAATTTCCATCTTGTAAATCAGTGGTTTTAGAAATAAAAGTTTGATTGTCTTCGGTTTTAAAACCTTCAAAAACATCGCTGTTTTCTTTTCCAGGAATTATTTGGACTCCTGTTGAAGCACAAGAAACCACACTTCCTGAAACAGTTGCAGTTAATCCTACAGCACCCAAAATTGATAAAAATTTCTTCATATTGTTTTTCCTCTTCTTTACTTATTATCTCATTTTTAATTAAAAAAGGCAATAAAAAAAACCAATGAATTTTATTTCATTTGGTTTCATTCTTCTCAAGTTATTCTGTGATCATTATATAAACAATCTGCACAATATCATCGGTTAGAATCCATATAGATATTAGTATGTAAATTGCTTACTCCACAATTATCACATTCTCAAGTTCCATTAACTTTATTCATTTTGACCTCCTTCATTTATGATAAATACTTGGATTTCTTCTCAAGGAAGATCTTTTAATTCTCCTAAAGCAAATTCTGGTCTTAACTCTAACATTCTTTCAAAATATTTAGCAATAATTTTGGCTTCTTGTTTTAAAACAATTCCATTTCATGCTTTTTGATTTTCATTTCAAATTTTAATCTTATAATTTGTTAAATCATTATATTTTCTGTTTATTTCTTTTAATAATGGAAATTTTTCCACATCGATATAGCTTGTAAATTTAGCAGAGCAATCATCAAAACATCAATGTTCTTTTTTGCTGTTCATTAAATTATTCATATTTCCAATTCTAAATTCTAAGAAATCCTGAATTTTTTCTTGTTGGTTTAAATCACAGTTTTTACATTTTAACATAATAAAGTCATTATGTTTCTTCTTTATTTCTTTGTAAGCTTCTTCAAACAAGGGAAGATCTTTCAAATCTATTTTGATTGTTTTTTCTGGAATAATATCAAATGTTTTTTCTATATCATTATCTTTAACTTTTGCAATTATTTCATTGTTGCTATCTTTTAAAAAAGTTGTTTCCATTGTTAATTCCTTCTTTTCTTTCTTTAATTATAACAAAAAAAGTTGGAATGAACCAACTTGTGTTTTTATTAATTTAAGAAATCATCTAATTGAAAGATTAAATCATCATATTTTTGAATTGTATCAATAAATCATTCTGATTCTGTTTCAAAATTTTCTGGAATGTCTAATTCATCAACATTTACAGTTTTTCTTATTTCGCTTAAGCTTAATTGAGATAGTTTTTCAGGGTTAATGTTCCATAATTTAGAGAACGAGCCAATAATTTGTTCCTTTAAATCTACAATTTCATTTATATTATTTAAAACATCTTTTTCTAATTTTTCTTGTTCCATATTAATTCACTACCTTTGTCTTTACATATAAACTGTTTCATGGTAATTCATCAATTTGAAAATCACCATTGTGTATTGCTCTTTGGTTGTTATCACTTGATCCTAAAAGAGCATTTTCGAAATAGTCTGGAATCTTATTAGCATATTTCTTTAAAATGATTCCATTTCATTCTTGAATTCTTTCGTTTCAAATTGGAATAAGTAAATTTTCAAATTCAAAGCTGTTTTCTACAACTTGTTGTAATAAATCTAAGCTTCCATCAGTTCTTGCTACATCAATAATGTTAGTGAAATCAGAAGTACAGTTTTCAAATTGTTGAGCTGATCCATAGGCAGCTTCATCATCTCAGACATTTCCTGCAATATCTATTGATGAAGTACAAGTGTCTTTATTTAAATATTCATAAAAATCTTGTAATCCTAATTCAGTAGCTCTTTTGCATAATTCACAACTATAAATTGAGTCTGTTGATAAAAGTTTGTTTTCTCAAATCATATTTAACATTTCTTTAAAAATACCTAAATCATTTTCTTGAACCTTGATTATGTCATTACTTTTAAAATCAAATGAAGTTATTTCATCAATTGTTGAAATTAAAAGACTATTTTTATCGTTATTTACTATTTTAAATTCCATATTTTCTCCTTATTTAAGATACTTCGCATATTTTGCAGCATCTTTTCAGTTTTGCTTATTAAAATCAGTTAAAATTTCAAGTTCTCCTTTATTATGGAAAACTAATAGATTAAGGAACGGAAAAGTGAAATCCACTAACTTAAAATCCTTATCATCAACTTTCCTAATTTGAATATTTAATGTATTTTTATCTGATTTTTCAAAAGCTTTAATCATTTTAGCCTTGTATCCATTAATTAATAAATTTAGATTTTTATTATAAAACGCTGGGTCATCATAAGTTTTTAAATCTGCTCCTTGTTTAACGTAAATTCTAAACATTTTATTTCCCCTTTTCTTTATTGTTCTTTATTATTATAACAAAAAAATAGCTGTAAAAAGCTATTGACTATTCTCCAATTCAACCAAATGCTTGGGCAGTTTTACAATATATTCAGTCATAAAGATCTTCTACTCACATTTTATTGTTTGCAAAATCAATATTCAGAACAATTAAATTAGATGATTTTATAGAATCTTTAACTGTATCTTTAAAATCAATTTTATTTTGACGAGGAAAAGCTTTATCAAAAGGAACATAAACTTCTTCTATATCTCAAGAAGTAAAATCAATTGTATTTCTTAGTTTAAAAGTTATTGTTGAAAAATATGGAGGAATTATTTTAATTGTTTTTGCATAGTCATCAACTGAAGTTAATTCACTGATAATAGCTAACTCATCATATCCATCTGTATTTTCTGCTTTTGATCTATATCAATTTTCAAATTCTTCTTGATTATATTTCATTGCTATTTCCTATTCTAATATATAGAGATAAATAACTTATCCCCGAGTTTGAAGAGAATTCGCCTCTGTTCCCACGTGTTGAATTGTTCCTTTTTAGGATAGAATTCACTCACATTTTGTGGTACTTAGATAACGGATTCAACTTCGGTTTTCTTATCCCGTCGTTTGCTTTTAATGCCTATCGACTTTTGGTCTCACTCACACGTCCCTTGCCACCAAGCTGTTTTATGGTGGGGCTATTCGCTACTCTTTTGGAGTAAATCCCGTGCTTCCTTATGATCGTCTGTCTTTCGGACATTCCAACGATCGCCGACTGTTTGCTTAGTTCCTCACTCGGTAGTCTTACCTTAAACCATTTTTTAATGATTAATTCAATTCTAAATCACAGTTTTCAAAAGTCAATACTTTTTTTATTTTTTTATTTTTATGCTATAATTGAATTACAAATTCGAAAGGATTGCTACCTTACTGAAGAAGTGAAACAGCACCAGTACTTTTCGCTTAGGCGTTTAGGAAGAATAATGATCTATTTGATTGTTATGATTGATGTCTTCGGGCATCTTTTTTTTATTTTTAAATTTGATAAAATTAACTTATATAAAAAAAGAAAAGAGACATTTTATGGATAAAGTACTATTATATTTCGTATTAAAATACAAGGGAGACTGAAGAAAAGTCTATAATGCTTTAGATAAAAAGGAAAAGATTGAAGCTAAAGAATTAGATTCAGTTGAAGATAGAATTGACTGTAAATACATCACAATTCTTAACCCTTTATACCCAGCAAGTTTCAAAAACAGTGTTAAACCACCGTTTGTATTATTTTATAAAGGAAATATAAATTTATTCACTGGGCAAGCGTACAAAGAAGCCATTTCATTTGCTTATGATCAAACAATTGGTGATTATGAACTTCATCAGGCTTCTAAAATTGTTGATGATGAAAAACTTAAAGATAAAGTCTTTGTTCTTTTTGATTCAGTAAAAGAAGACTATTTCAATAAAGCTATTAATGGTTTTAAAGACCACGCAAATAAGAAAATTGTCTTTACTAATGGAATAAAAAAACATTTAAAAGACAAAACTGATGATAAAACTCTTATTATTTCAGAATGCTATAATGAAAATGCAATTCAAGAAGAAATGCATAAACGTTTATTAACAAGTTATCCAAGCAAGATTGTTATTTTAAGTTTATTAGATGAAAGAATAATGTCTTTCCAAGTAGATAACATTTTAAACGCAAATAACTTAGCAAGAATTTATGCAATTCCTGAAAGAAACCGTGAAAATGATAAAGAAGTTGAGAAAATTAATAATAATTTAATCAAGACAGGTATTGCTACATTATTAGAAAGTCAAGAAGACCTTTTATAATATGTTAAAAAGAGAAAATTTTGTAAAAATTAATGGAACTCAACAAGAAATCACTTTTTCAAACAAAAGAAATTCTTTTTTATATCTTTTAATTGCTTGGATCTTTTTTATGGCGATTGGGGTCGCACTATTAGTGATTGGTGCTAAAAATATTAATCAAGGATATTCTGGGAGTATTGGTGAATTAAATTATGATTATCATCCAAGTAATACTTGACCAATTATCTGTCTAACTCTTGGGTCTTTATTCTCAATCGTTGCTTTTGTTGCTTTGTTTTTCGACTCTAAAATTGTTATCAATTTCATACTTTTAATAAAAAGAGAAAAAACTATCATAATTGAAAAAGAAAAAGTAGATGGAAAAATTATTTCTTTTATTGAAGAAAGAAAAAAGGCAAAAAGTCGTATATTATATATAGATGAATATGTTTTAAAGGAGAATCAAAATGAAAAGAATAAATAAAACAGAAGAAATTGCTCTATTAGGGTATTTTATGCGAATTGATAAAAACGATGGAACAAGTCAATTAATTTCATTTAAAAATATCAATGAATTAAAAAACTTTTTTAATAGTTATCAACCAGATGAAACAGAAGCATTGATCTCTGCTTGATTTGGAAAAGAAAATACTAAATTCGAATTACAAGTTCAATGTTTAAAAGCAGTTCCTAATCCAAAATCTAAAGTTAAATATGGTGTTTTGGACAGAGAATATTCTTCTTCAGACGAAAAAGATTAATACCTTAGGGTATTTTTTTGTTTTTCAAAATTAAATATGTTATTGTTTAGGTAAGAGGAGTTAAATATGGCACAAAAGAAAAAGAGCAATAAACAAATGATTATTGAAGAAAGAGATAATCGTTTAAAAGGACAAGTAAATTTGGATGATTTATGAAATTCTTCTGATGAAGATGAATTAACTAAGAAAATTGAACGTCGCCGTAAAGAAATTAAAGACTTTCATGAAAAGGAAAAGAACAATGGGTAAAGAAAAAAGAATTGACTTAACAAAAAGTAAAAATAGCTATCCTTTATATTCAACACAACTTTTAAATTTAGCAAATAGTAATTCACAAGCTACAAGACCAAAAAACGTTGGGCAAATGAGTGAATTATTTCCTCAATTTGATCGTGAAAATAGTGATAAAAGTTTAGCTAATTGAAAAGCTTGATATGAAAAGCAAATGCCGGAAGGTACTTATGATGAAGCTGTTAAGAAAATTAAAAAACAACTTCAAAAATTCTATGAAGCAATTCCACAAATAACTGATGAAATTATTAAAAATTGAGTAATCGAGTTAATTATTGATAAAACTTATTCAGGATTAGGATTACAATACAAAATTGTAAAAGAAATTGCTGAAGGATTAGGATATGATTATCGTTTTGCTAATCCAGACGAAGAAAAGATTGGAATTGACGCATATATCAACGGGAAACCTGTACAAATAAAGTCAATTGAATGAAAACAATCTCATCCAATTACTGCCGTTCAAAAATTCGAATGTCCGATTCTTTGCTACAAGCTTTCTGATGATAAGAAAAGCGTTAAATACGATTTTGATTTAGACTATTTTAAATAGTCTTTTTTTTTATTTCAAAAAAACAATAACTATGTTTAAAATTTGAGATAATATAGACAAGAACAAAATATAAAGGAAAAATAATATGAATGTATCATGAAATAAACCCAAAACTCATCAAGATGTTTGAAAGAACCGTCAAGAATTAATAATGTTTATTAATGGTTCTCTTCTATTATCTGATAAAATTATTGAAAACTTAAAAATAATGAAAAAACCCCGTGAAAATTTTGAAATGGTAATCTCAGTTCCAGAAACAAGATGCGAATATTGTAATAAAAACTGTGTAAATAGTGATTCTTATAAAAAACATCTAAATGATCATTTAAAAGAAATCTATGATTTCATCTATGATGCAATAACATCTCCAAGAACAGAATATCTTTTTGAACATAATGATTCTTGAATTGATTTGCAAGATTGAGCAACTCATTTTAAAGATTAAATAAGTTTATTTTATTTAAGAGCTTCATTTATTGAATGAAATAGTTTAAAATAAAGAAACAACGGAGGAAAAAAATGGAGAAATTTTTATCAATATTAGCAGCAGTAGGATTAACAGCAACAGTGTCAGGATCAGTGGTAGCATGTGGATCACAGAAAAATGGTGATTTACCAATTCCATCTGCAAAGAAAACTCCATCAATTAGTTCTACTTTTGAATTAGCAGAAGGAAAAAACATTACAATTAAAGATGTTAAAAACGTAAAAGAAAGCGATATTACATTAGACAGTGTTTCTATTACAAATAATGATCAAAAAGTTGATTTCAATAACATCAAAGTTAATGGTTCAACAATCACAATGACTTTATTAAATGAAATAAAACCAAAAGAAGAAGTACAAAATCTTAAAATAACAATCACTATTGGAGAAACTGTTTTAACCACTGTTTCATCAGTGCAACCTTTAAAATTGAATATCTCGAATGTTTCTTTTGAAAATGAAACTGCAACCCTTTAAAAAAAGCTTTTATAAGCTTTTTTTATTGCTTAAATTTGGACAATAAAGGGGTCATTTTAAGGTTTCGCTGTTTGACTTGAATGTTTATCGGTTAAATGTAATAATTAACAAAAATAGGAGATAAAACAATTATGAATGAAATGAGAGATAAAGTTATTAGAGAGCTTTTGGAATTATTAAAACAAAACAATATTCCTTTAACTGAACAAATAAAAAAAGACTATGCTTATTTAATCGATCAAAAGAATATTGTTAAAGAACAAATGGATAAAAACGTAGAACAATTTAGAAGTGATTATGTTCTTAATGTTGAACCGATGTATGATGAAGCACTTAATGATGAAATTGATTCTTTTGTAGATGGCGATTATGATGAAAAATATTTATCTAAATTAAAGAAAGACCTAATTTTATTAGGATATGGTTTAGAAGATGCTGATTTAGATGAATCAGACGAAGAATCAGAAGGTTTAAAAGTTTGATTAGAAGTTTATAAAGCAATGCTAAGAGACTTTGTTTAGTATAAAAGCTAATTTAAGAAAGGAACAATTGAAAAAATGACTAAAAGTGAAAGAGACATTATTGAATATCTTTTAGCTGCTGAGAAAGGAAAAGTTGAATTCTCAAAATGACCTCAAGAAGATCAAGATGCAGAATATAAAAACTTTGAAGAATATGAAAAACTTATTCCAAAAGTAGAAGAAGTAATCAAAATGAGTTATGAATTACCACCAAGTTTGTCTAAAGAATGAAAAGAAAAAGATCTTGATTCTTGAAAAACAGCTTGAATCATTCAAGGAATTGATATTGATAATGAAGGACACAACTTAACTCATTTAATTTATCAAGAAAAAGGGCTAAACAATACTTTGACAGCTCAAATTCAAGAATTAACTGAAAAACTATATCATCTTCGAAAGAATATGCATTTTAGTGAAGACAGATATGAAGCTATGAGTTGAATTGAAAAACTTAAAAAAGAAAGATTAATCCAGGCTACTAATAAAAAATATTTGAATACTTTAATTCAATATACAGAGCAATTAAGAAAAGAAGGGAAAGATGTTTAATATGAAAACATGAAAATGAATAGGAATTGGAATTGGAATTACAGCAGTAGTTGTCCCAGCAGTAGTTGTGCCATCAGTTTTATGTACTCGTCATCACAATAAAGAAGTTGCAGTTAATGAAATAGCCTTTTTAACTAATAAAAACGATAAAACAATCGTTTCAAATCTTTCTTTTAACAATGATGGAGACTTAATTATGGAATTTACTGCTAAATTAAACAAACAATGAGTTCAGTTTTATAATAAAAATCAAAATAATCCTTCATTACAAGACCTTATTTTCTTGTTTAAAACATCCGATGGAAAAAGTTTATCATTTGTAACTTCAAGTTGAAAAATTGCTGATATTAACACAAAGAAAAATGAAGTTAAATTTGTTGGAGAAATCAGTAAGAGTGTTGTGAATAAGGAATTAAAAGCAGGGAATGATACAATTTCGTTTAGTGTTGTTTCAACTCAAACATTGGATGGAAAGACTGTCACTATGAAGGGTAGTGGAAGTTTAATAATTCCGTCAAATATAATTAAAGATGGACAATTAATCAATCCAAGTAATTAAGAACGAAAGTTCTTTTTTTTATTGAATTTGATTTATTACTTAAAATTTGTTATGATCTATTTAATAGATAAGTAAAAGGAAAAAGAAATGACAACTAAAAAACAATTAAAGAAATTATGACTTAATGAAACAGGTCATATTATGATGAAATTATTAACTTCATTGTATTTCGAAAACGGCAAATTAATTGACGCAAAAATAGAAGAACCAAAACCATTGCCTTGTGGAAGTGTTTCAACTTTAAAAGGATTAATTGAAGAATTTTCAATTCAAGAAAAGATTGATGAAGCTTATGCTGAATTAGTTAGTGCAAACGAAGGAAAAGACTTAAATGACGTATTAATCAAATATAGAGTCGAAGACAATTTTAAAACTAAAAGAAAACAAGAAATTGAACTTACTTTACAAAAACTTTTATATTTAAGAGCTCAACAAAATGCTAAATCAACATTAGAAGGTGGGCAAAGAAGAGGAACTTGTGTTCATAGACAAATTGAACATTATGTAAATAGTGGTGAAATCGTCGGATGTATGTGTAGCCCTAAATCAAAAGGTCATTTTGAAGGTTATGGAAACGTTCCTTATGGAGATCCAAAACACGTTAATTCTTTATTTGATAACTTTTTAGAATGATACAAACCTTTCGTAAAAGAAAATAATATTACAAAGAAATGAACTGAAGTCGCTTTATCAATGCCTAATGACTCATTAACAGGAATTTATGATATTAAAATGGAAAGTCCAACAGCGATTTTCAGAGGAGATTGAAAAACTTCTCAACTTCCACATAAAATGTTAGAAATTATGCAAATCTTACTTTACAGATATTTAGAAGTATTAGACTTTAATGTTTTAGCAGATGAAAAATTCTTTGTTTATAATCCAAACTTATTTAAAGAAAATCCTGAAGATCCTAACCAAAATTACAAGAAACCAAAAGGATTGTATTATGACTTTTCTTGAAAGGAAATCAGAGAAGGAATTTATCATGCGATTTTAGGAATTAAAAGATGAAATGCTCTTTCATTAGAAGACCGTAAAGAAATCGCAACCAAAAATTGAAATGATGATTTAAAAGCTGACGCTCATTTAGAGTTATTAACTAATGATGATATGACTATTCCTTTACCAAAAGAATTTGAAGGCGATTATTGAGTTGAAAACATCATTAAAAAGCCGATTATTGTTCAAGGAAAACAAAACTTTTATGAAAAAGAATTGCTAAAACCAATCGCACCGATCAAATTAGATGAAGAAGACAGACAAATTATTGATTTTGGTGTTTTAACTTTAGATTAGCAGCTATTTAATAAATAAAAAAAACTCATGTTTTAGGGATACAAACGTATCTCTTTTTTTATGATAAAATATATTAAAGAATTAAGGAAAAATTATTATGACAGAGAAAGAATTATTTAAATTAAATAAAGTTAAAGAACTTTACGCAGATGAAGACTTCAAAAAAGAATTAAATGGACATGAAATTGCTTTTATTTCTTTAATTGGGTCTCAATATTACGGATTAGAAACCGAAACTTCAGATTTTGACTTCAAAGTATTCGTAATCCCCACTTTTGATGACCTTTATAACTCAAAAAGATACAAAAAAGACGATTGAAAATACAAAGGGAATGATGTTTGCGTTAAAGATGTTCGTGAATTAGAAAATTTACTATCTAAAGCATCAACTCCATGAATTGAATCATGTCTTTCACCATACAAAACCGGTAAAAAAGAATATTTAGACTTATTAAATTCTGAAAATGATAAATTAACTATCGATATTAAGAAATTTATGCACGCAATTTTAGGAATGTCTAATCAAAAACTTAATGCAATTATTAAAGACCTACCATCTCAACCAACAAACGAAGGTTATAACCGTAGAATGAAATATGGTTTTGATACCAAACAATTACTTCATATTCTTAGATTAAAATATGTTGTCGATCAAGTTTTAAAAGGATTAACTACGTCTGGAAAAGATTGAAAGAACTATCCATTTGTTTTTAACTCAAACACTTTTATTGCCAATGATAGACAAAAGAAAACACTATTAGAAGTTAAAGCAAACAAATGAGGCCTAACAAAAGAAGAGGCAATTATTCAGGGAGAAGTTTTAGTTGATTACCTTGCTCAAAAAATGCATGAAATTGATAAAATTGATCATGATTTAATTACTAATAAAGATTCAAAATTTATGCAAAGATTAGAAGCTTTAAATAAACATTTTACAAAAGAGGGAGTTAAATAATATGAAATTTAAAGAATTAAATGGATTAGTTCAAAATAACGAAGAAGTATGTCTTGTTTTTGAAAATAATCACATCGTTAGATGTATTATGCCGACTTTTGTTGATCTTTTAGCACATTGTTTTGAAAATTATGGAGATAGAGAAGTTAAATCTATCGTTGCAAGAATGGCTAACTTTCAAACCTTAAAAATTTATTTAAAAGGAGAAGAATAAAATGAAACAATGAGATGGCGTATATGATAAAAGAAACAACAGAAGCTTTTATTGTACTCTATGTGGTGAAGTAAAGAATAAACCTTTTCTATTATTAAGCACTAATATGCATTTAAATGAAAATGGTTTAATGGAAGAAGAAAATGTAAATGTTTGTTTAGACTGTTTAAATCAAATAAACAAAACTATAAGAAAATAACCTAAAAGGAGAAAAAAATGAAAAAGATAATTGGAATGAATTTATTAGAAGCTTATGAAGAGTTGAAACAAATAAATAATGTATTAAACAATTTCTTCTATATGATGCAAAATGACCATATTTTATCGGTAAAAGTACAAGACAAACAAACCGGAATTTATTCAAAGCTTTTTTCTCTATATGAAATCACAAGAAATCAATCTGTTTCTGAAATGTTAAAACAAGAAACATTTATGAATAACTCAACTTCAATCAACAGAGAATTATTATTTCAAGTGTCTAATTCTTGAGCTGATAAAACTGTAGTTGATATTCAAACAGACATTTATGATGATGGAGAATTTGCGTCAGGGACATTATTATTAATTGTTGAATAAAAAGACTTTTTGTGTTTAAATCTAATTAATAAAAGAAAGAGAAAACTATGACTATTTTAGAACAATTAAAAAACGAATATGAAGATTTTAAAGACACCTATCCTACTGAAGACGGGATACCCTTATCAACAGTTGTTGAGGACTTTTTAGGAGATTATATTAATGGGTATGCTCTTTCAATAATTCAAAGAATTCAAATAGCAAATGCTTTAATGAAACCAGAAGCTTTTAGCAAAATGATTGCCGATAGTTGCGATGAAAATGATCCATGTGATTTTGATTCAAAAGAAGCTTTGATTGACTCTACTAATGAAGTTATTTGAGATTATTTAAACAAATATGAACAAAACATAAACTATAAGGGAGGAAAATAATGAATACAGCAACCTATAAATACAAAATGATTCCTATTGTCGGATTTGAAGATAATATGTTTATTAAAGCAGGCACTTATTTTGTTATAAATGTTGGTTATAAAAATATTTCAATGGCGAAAGATGAACTTTTAGCTAAAAATGAAGGAAAATATAAAAATTACTTCATTGAAGAATGAAATTGCAAATCAAAGAAATTACTTAAAACCTATTTAGTTTTAAACAACAAAATAGAGTTTGTTAATTATTAGAAGGAGAAATTATGAAATATAATGAATTAGGCTATGAAATCCCTGAAGATTTCGATAAAACACAAGAAAGATATGATGTTTTTGATCAAAACCATATAGATGAAGAACTTTTCTTTGATGAACAAATCAAACAAATGTTCTTTGAGTATGCTAAAACAAAATATAAGGTTCTATATAAAGCAGAAAACTTTGAAGATTTAAAGCAAATCCAAGATGATTTAAACTTTTTAGATGATTCTAATGAAGATTTACACGCAGAAGGGTTCTGTGGATTAACCTCAAGCCCTGACGAAGGATATGCTTCGCCAATCGAAAGACTTAGTGGAATGTACCTTACTGATTGAGATGGTTTAAGCGATGAAGATCTTTTTGAAAAATTAGATGACCCTGATAACTATTACTTAACTGAATTAGAATTACCGTTTGTTCAAAATGTTGATCAATTACTTTCTGAATTTGAAGGTTTTTATAAAATTAAAAATAATATGATTAAAAATGATGAAACTTTGATAACATTTAACTCAAAATTTACTAAAATTAAAAACCAAGATCCATATATTGTCATGGATGAACTTATAGATAAGGACAAATAATATGAAAAACAAAGAAAAATTTTTAAAAGAACTAAAAGAATTCGTTAAAGAATGTGAAGAAATTTACATTGAAGAAACACCTGAAGAAGATATGGACTTCTTAACTATTGATATAGAGTGTGACAAAGACAATATTTATAATTATGCAAAAACTTTTATTAATCAATATAATGATGAAAATAAAACTAATATTGATATTGAAGATCTTTTTGATGAATGAGATGATTATCGAAGTGCTGTTCAAGAAGGAATTGAAGAAGCATTTGAATTTGAAGGTTTAGATTGCTAATATTAAAGGCCTTAAAAGCCTTTTTTTATTTGGAATGCTATAATAATTAAATAAAGGAGAATTAAATATGAAATTATCAATTAATGAACTTTATACATTGTTTGCAGGTTTAACTGCTTTATACGATAAGGATGTTAAAGAGTTTAAACAAGTAGGGAGTAATTTTTCCGAATCAATGGAAAGCGATTATTTAAACAACTTAATGAATAAGTTAAGCGATGAGATTAAAGAAAGAGAAAAGGAAATTAAATAATGGAAAATTTTAATAAACCACTGAAAAAGTTCGAATCAAAGGACTATACATGTTATTACTTGGAAGGAACTACAAAAGAAATAATTGATTTTGCTAATGAAAACAATCTTCAATACTATCGGGACAAAGATGGAAGTGGATTAGAAAAGATTTCTACTGATGACTATAAAGAACATCAAATCATTTATGGTTATTGAGATGATAAATTACAAGCTCCTGTTTTCTTGGATGGAAAGGTTTCTAAAACCTTAAGAAGATTTTCAGGAGAAAAACTAAGACAATTTAATGATGTATATACAAGAACAGCAAACGGAACTCATGTTTATATGAGAAGAAATGGTGAAGATGTCTATATTGCTGATGGAAAATACGTTAAATTAGATAAATTAAAGGAGAAAAAATAAAATGAAAAAATATTTAGAAAAACTTGTTAATCAAATTCAAACAATGCAAGACGATGTTGTTTATAACATTGAAAATCAAGGATCTGGTTTAGGATACCACCTATTTATCGATGGTGAAGACGGAAATTATGATGATGTTTTAGATAAATTTGATGATTTAAAATGAGCATTGATTCAACTTTCAAAAGATGAAAATGTTGAAATCTTTGATAATAACCAAGAATGAGAGGAAAAATAATTATGGAATATGCAGATTATATTAAAACAAACAAAATTATTTGTAATAAGATCTTAACTAAATTAGATGAAATGCAAAAAGAAGCACCTGACGATGTTTTAGCAGTTTCATTATATACATTAGATAGTTACGAATCTGATGAATTTTATTTAGCAAAGGACTTTAAAGAAAATTTACAAGAAATTATTAAAAAGTTTAGCGAATGAGATGGATTAATTTCTGCTTGAACTATTAGTGATTATGAAGTAGAAGATGAATGCATTGGAGATTGCAATTATTTAGAAGACTATCTTCCGGAAACTACTCCTAATTTGGCAAATTTAACCGATGATGAAATGAATAAGATCATTTTAGATAAAATTAATTTATAAAAGAACTTGTTTTGTACAAAAACTATATTATAATTAAAATATCAGTTGGGTTATTCGGCTATTAAAACTCCCAACTAAAGAGATATAAAACGGGTTTAGAATGAATAGCCAACCCCGTTCAAAAAGTAGGCTTTATGCTTACTTTTTTTTTGAAAAGGACAAAGAAATGAATAAAATTAAACAAGTTAAATTAGATTTAAATAGAATAGAGCCAGGTATTGTTTTTTGGTCTTTTAAAGGAGAACCAGAGGATTATTGAAACTCTGTTAAAGACGCTGAAATGGGGAAAAACATACGAAGATACACAATAGTCGTTAGCACTTTTAGAGAAAATAGTTATTTCTTAGTTTGCTTTGCGACTTCAGCATTAGATAAAAACGGAAAGCCAAAAGGAAGAAATGCTATTTTTCTTAATAAACAAAAAATTAGTTTCAATATTACCGATTCTTATATTTTTAATAGAGAAAAACTAATAAATTTAGCAGAAGACTTTGTCGGATATAAAAATACTCAAGATAAGGATTTTGTTGAACTAAAAAAAAGCATATACACAGCAGGACTAAAAAAGAAAAATATTCCGAAATTAAATAAAGTTAGAGAAATTATAAGAAATATTAATTTAGGAGATTTTAAAACAACAGAAGAACTAATTCCAACACAGTTCGAAGTTCCTTCTGAAAAACAAATAAAATATAAAGAACTTATTATTGAATGTGCTAATTACAGTGCTCTACCAAAGGAAAGAGAAAAATTTTTGAAACAAAAGAATGCTAAAATCAATTACATACATGGAAAAGGAAATAAATAATGACTGAAATAAATAAAATCGTTTTAGAAACATATAAAAAGACCGAAGAACAAGTTCAAAAGCTACAAAAAGAAATCTTTAAATTAGTAAAAGCAGATCCTAAAAAATACCTTTCTGAAGAATTTTTAGAATTTAACGCATTGGAAGATATTGATAGCGATATGCTATGAGAAGAACTATATACTTGTGGTGATTTTGCAGAATTGCTGAACTCATTACAAAGTGTATTAGATGAAACAGGAAATTATCTTTGCTACAACTGTAAAGAATATCCTTTTAGAAAGGAAGAAAAATAATGGAAGAAAATGTTAAAAAGCATAACCATGATGATTATGAAGTATATGAAGAGCCTAATTTCATAAACGGTAATGATTATTTAAGTTGAAATGGTTCTTACTGCGAACTATGTGGTGCTGAAAGAATCGATGGAGTTATTCAATTAATCAACCTTGATACTTGGGCTTCTGATACTTTAATGGAATCACCTTGAGAAGATGCTCCTAAAGAAGAAATCAAAAAATATTGAGATAATCACGATGAAATTACAGGAAAAGCAATTGAAGAAGGCGAAAAAGAATGGTTTTAAATAATGAAAAACATAACCATAATGAGCATGAAGTTTATGGAGATTTAGAAATCTATGGTAAAAATGGAAAAGAAATAAGTTGAAATGATGCTTATTGTGAGTTGTGTGGTGTTAAAAGAATTGACGGGGTTATTATTATAATTGATCCCGATACCAAACAAACTGTTAAAGTAGTAATGGAGTCACCTTGAGCAGATGCATCAGATGAAGAAGTTTTGAACTATCATAAAAATAAAGAAAGAATTGTTGAAAAAGCTTTAAAAGAAGCAGAAAATTTTTAAACAAATTAAAAGACACAATTAAGTGTCTTTTTTTTATTAACAAAGAATTCCCAAAAACGTGAATGATGAACCAACTAACACAAAGAATCCTCCAAGAGTGTATCCTAAAATTTGTGTTGTTGTTCCATAATCTGTAGTCATTCCAGGTATTGCTCCCATACAAAAGAACACAACTGCTCCTAAAAAGATTACAACTCCAACAAAGAACATAAAGAATTTCATCATTATTTTATTTCTCCTTTTGGTACATATCTTCCTGCTATATAATCGACATCGTGGTATTCTCTGTCTCTTTCAGGAATGAAATCACAATATTTAATTAATAAATTATCAATTTCTTCTTCAATTAATCCAGATTTTAATTCTTCTTTTGTTCTAATTACCATTGTTTTTTCATCAACTCATACAGAATCAAGATATTCTTCTCCAGATTCTTCGTCAGTGGTTCTTTCCTCATCTAATTTAACTTTGAAATATCATTCTTTTATTTCAAAATTCATTATTTGATTATAAATTCTGTCTTTAATTGCCTTTATTTCCTTATTTAACTCAGGATTATTAATCTTATCAATGATATTATCGTAAGATTTACATCTAATTGCGACAAAAAACTCATTATAAATGTTAATTCCAAATTCAATTGTTGGTAAATTGTAAATTAATCGATATTTTCCGTTGATTCTACGAAGGTGGTCTTTTTCATATTCTTCTGGTCTTCTTGTATCATTTATTGCTTCAGCTTCAATATATGTCATGCTTCTTTTTGATTCAGTTTGTAGTGCTAAAAATGGTTGTAATTCTTTAATTTTCATCTTAATCTCCTTATAATAATTTTATTTTAACATGCCTGCTTTTAATTATGATAAAATATGAGCATAAAAAAAACAGACTATATAAAAGAAAGGAAAAAAATGGATAAACCAAAAGAATTTAAAAAGTCGGGGTGTGCAAGTGCCTTTTACGGATTAGAAATAACTACAATCGTTTTTGCTTCATTAGCTACATTATTCGCTCTTATTTCAACAATTTTTAATCCATTCTTCGTAATTCCACTAATTCTTATTGTTTCAGGGTTAGTTTTAAGCAGTATTGATTTTTCAATACAAAAGAAACGTGCTAAACAAGAGCAGAAATGTAGTTTAACGTGAGCAATTATCGGATTAGTATTCTCGTTATTCACAGGCTGAGGATTATTATTTGGAATTCCTGCTGGAATTTGTGCAATTGTTGATGCTTGTTCTAAAAAACCAATAATTCAGGAATAAATAAATGGAGATTTCACTTTGAAGTCTTTTTTTATGTTTTAGAAGCTCATATTTGCCACAAAAACGGGTCATTTTGGCTTTTCGTTAATTTTCGCCTTTAATTATTCGCTTTTTATGATAGAACCTACTATATTGATCTTTTTTTGATTTTAAAATAAATAAAAGTTATAATCAGTCAAAAGGAAAACAAAAAAATGGATACAAACAAAATTAATTACAATAAGCTTTATTTTAATTTATTATTAGTTGTTTATAATGCAAATTATATGGCTAATAATAAAAAAGCACTTGATAAAATAGAATACTTTTCATTATTACCCAAAAGTGATGAAGAATGAACAATAAAAATACAAGAATTAGAAAATAAGATTGATAAGCTTTCAGTTCGTAAAGAAGTCTGCGAAATGCTTTATTATGGTTTATTAACAAAAGTAAAAGAAGAAAAGCAAATAAATATTTACTTTATTGCAAGTTATCTTTTAGCAAATATCGCTGAAGCAAAGTTCTTTTCTACAGCAAATAAACGTACAGCAATTCTTTCAACATATTACAGCTTAAGAATTATGTGCAATCAAGATGTAAAATTGCCTTCTATTCCTTATGCTTTAAGCGATTTCATTATTTCAACAGTTGAAAAACACTTGGCTTTCAAGGAAAAACAATTAAATGATCTACAAAGTGGAGTAAAACAATTAATTCTATTGAATAAAGATAAAGAATTAGAATTCACAAATTATACTGATTATGGAAAATTCTACAAAACATTAATTGAAGATGAAAAAGATCCTAATGTTTTAGATTTAATTACTATTTTAAATAATGAAAATAAATAATTTTTCAATTGATTTAAAATTTATAGGTGATAAAATTAATTCATAAACAAAAAGGAGCATATAAAATATATGAGTAAAAGATTAAAACCAATGACAGTTATCGGAGTCGTAGCAAACGACTTAACTTTATCAAAAACAGGTAAAGCAGGATACATTAAATTAGCTGTTGAAACAGGATACAACAAGGATACAAAAGAAAACATTACTTCTTGATTCGAATTCCCTGTAATTAACCCAACTTTATTAGAAGCGGCTAAAAAAATTATCAAAAAAGGTAATTTAGTTGAATTAGAAATCGGATTAATTCCTTCTAAGAAAAAAGAAGATGGATCATTCACAGAACAAGGAATTGTAACAAACGCAATCGATGTTTTAAGAATGAAAAAACAAGATGGTTCAGATCAAGCAGCACCAAAACCATCAGCTAAAGCAAAAAGCTCAGACACAATGTCATTCAGCTTAGATGATTTAGCACAAGACTAATTCTTGGAAAAAGGACTTTAAAAAGTTCTTTTTTTACGCTCAAAAACACACTTAAAACAGGATAAATGATATAATTAAAGAAGTTAAGAGGAGAAAGAAAAATGGAAGATAAAGTTATTAACGAACAAGGAATTATCACAAACGATGACATTAGAAAAATGTCTATTTATGAAAGAATCGGACGCATTCGTGTCGAAATTCAAGGAAAAATTATAAGAGATGGTCATAACCAAAAATACCCTTATATTACACTTCCCAAAATTCAAGAATGAGTTCAAAGATTAGAAGCATTTTATCACGTAACTTCAATTTTTAGCAAAAACGATAATGTTTCACACGAAAGAACTATTGTTGCTGGTAAAAGTGGTCAAAGAGTTATCTATGAAAGAGAACAAACAGGTAAAATCACTACAACAACTTGAGAAAAAGTTGGAAAAGATTATGAATCTGTTATTACTGATGGAATTGATTTCTCAGGAATGAATGATGAAATTTCAAAAGGTGGAGGAAATGGAGATACTTATGGACAACGTTATGGTTATCTAATGTTATACCAAATTCAAAACCAAGATAATTCAATTGATACTGAAAATGATGAACACGCAAAATTAATTTTAGATGCAAACAATTCTTTAGTTAAGAAGCAACAAAAATTAATTGATGAAGAACTAAAAAGAGTTTGAAATGTAATTACACAAAACAAAGAAATGGCTAAAGAAGTCGGAAAAATCTTAGGAACAAAAGATATTAGTGCTGAATTAATTAAAGAAGAAATCATTAATGATTCTAATGCATTTGAAAACATTAAATAAATAAAATAAAAAGTCTCTTTTTTTGAGGCTTTTTGTTTATTTACGTTATAATAAAAGAGAAGGAACAACGATTCAGAAAAGTATTTTTAGAACATAGTTTCATATTTTCAATAATTAGATCTGTTTCCTCAATATCTAATTGTTTCAATTTCATCTTCAACTATGCGTTCTTGTTATAAATAATTATTATAAACAAACAAAAAAAGAGAAATAATGGAAAGTTTATTAAAAACTTATCTCATATCTTTTCTCTTTTTATCTTTATCTATATACTGAATAATTTTAAAGTTTAAATTTTTCTTTGTTTTCTAATCAGGTTTCTCAAATGATAAATTTGATTTTTCTAAATCCCATACGTTTTCTGCGAGTATTTTCTTTAGTATTTCCTTTAAATGCGGTTAATTCAAAATCATTTGTGGCTTTTCGATAAGCTTCAAGGTTTTTATTTAATAAATCTAAGAATTTTGCCTTGTTTTTATCATTTAAAGTATTAAATCAGTCATATTTAACGGTGCAAATCATTCGATCTGAAACTTTAATAGTTCTTTTTTGATATTTTTCATTATCTAAAGGGAAGAATTTAATTCTTTCATCAGGTTTTTGGTTATCAATTGCTCTAATTCAAAAACTTGCTTCGTTTTTAGGAATATTGAAAGTAATTCATTGATTATTTGATTCATCTTCAATTAATCTAATTCCGTCACCGTGACTGTGATAAATTTCTTTAAAGAAATCAATATCTTTTTTATGAAGGTCTTTTTCGGTTCCTAAATATTTACCATTTTGGTACATTTTAGTTTGCTCATATTTAATTTCTTTTGGTGTGAAACAAATTACACAAATTGGTACATCGGTATCACTAAAAAAGCTTTTTTCAGTCATGGTAATTGAATAAATATGGTTTTTAGGAAATCGTGATTGAATAAATGTTTCAGGAATGATCATAACACCCGGTATTTGCGATTTTAAGGCGTTATTTAAAGCGATCTGGTATAAATCATCATAGTTATTCCCACTAAAGTATTTAACAGCGTCTGAGCCTTTTCTTGAAGCAGAAGTTTTTGCTAAATAAGGAGGATTTGTAATGATGAAATCATGTTTATCTAATTTTGGAAAAGAAGCTAAATTATCAGCTTTAGGTCATTTTGGATGATCAATATCATATCCTTGGTATTTATAAACAGGGAAAATTTCTTTAACAGCATCTAACATGTCTCCATCACCAGCATAGGGATCAATAAAGGTTGTGGTGAAATCAATATTATTTTTAATAAATTCTTTAACTTGCGGAAACAATCATTCATTTGATTTAGTGAAGTATTGTCCAAGTTCTTGCTTTTTAGTAATAGCCATTATAATATCCTTTGATTATTTATATTTTAACAAACAATAGAAATAGTTGTAACTGAAAATAAAAAAAGATATGAATTATTTTCCATATCTCATTTCTTTTAAGAGTTCAATAGTTTTGTTTTCATTAACAATATGAGCATTTTCTTTATCTGTCATAACTTGTAATGAATCACCATTTTTTTATCAATTCCATTTAACTTCTTTTTTATAAAGCTTGATTGCAACTCCAAGATCATTCATAGTGAATTCTTTAAAGAAATTAATTAAAATAAATAATTTAACTCTCTTTTGAGGCTTTTTGTTTATTTACGTTATAATAAAAGAGATAGGAGCAATATGAAAGAAAAAAGAAAAATAAAAAAACAAATCAAAGATTTGAAAGCGATTATTGCTGAAAACGACGTTTTAATTAAAGAAATTAATAATAAAGGCGAATATGCCACTGATGAACAAATTAAGCAACGTGCAGCAGCTCGAAGATTAAACTATAAATGAGAAATGGAAATTTATAATTTAGAAAAGAAACTGAAGGAGAACTAATAAAATGGATAAAATGGACAAACAAATTAAGCTTTATAACGAAAAGAAAGAAAAACTTCATTTATTATTAGATAAAGTTGAAATTTTAACAATTACCGAAAAGATTGATCGTTCTATTAAGTATAAAATGAAAACTCATGCAAAAATAAAGAAAATTAATCGTAAAATCACTAAATTAAATAAAGAAGTTGCAGATTTAAAATGAGAACTAAGATTTTTCCCAGAAAGTGAATTAGATGAAACAAAATAACGATTCACAGAATCTAAGATTATATTTTGAATTAACATGGGACGGAAAAATGAACGTCCTTTTATTAAATCAATTTTTTGTTAAAAAAATTAAATCTAAAATTTTATTCTCAAAGCAAGAAAAGATAACTGATCATTTCACATCAGAACAGGATTTTACAAAAGAAGTAAAGAAAAAGATCAATAACTTTATTTTAAGCACTGTACCTATGATAAAAGAACGAAAGAAAGAATTGGACAATTTCAAAAAGATCGGGACAACATTGATAGTTCCCGTTGAATTAGTAGAAAATTCTTTCTTTAAAGGGCGAATTCGTAACAATTACGTAAGTCCAGAAACACTAATTGGAATTATTGAAAAAAGAAACAAAATTCCAAAAGAAAATACCAAGATCAATTTTGAACGAAGAGAAATTATTCAAGGAAATGAAACTATTAAATTAGATAAAATGCCAAGAAAACTTCACCGTGCCGTGATTTATGCCCTTGATTCATCAATCAATACTAATATTTATAATTTCTTAATAAAGCAATTAAAGAAAAATCACTATGTCGGTAATATCTACTTCTATAGCGAACAAAAAGCAATCAGAAAGTCTTTCTCTTTCTTCAGCTTACCCTCAAATAAATCACCAAAGGGTGAAATCCTTTTAGATTGAAGAGACAATTACACAATTTTTGAAATTTCTAATGAAAATGAATACCGAAAAGACCATATTGATATTGGTTATAACAACATTATTGATGCAATTCGAGAAACTGTTAAACCATTGGACGAAGAAAAGTTCAAACAAATGTTTATTGATCACAAATTCTATCTTAAAAATGAAATGGACATCAATTTTGAAACTAATTTCATGAAAAATACCTCTATTAATGAGTTAGAAACAGAAAATGGAGTAATTAACTACACAGACAATAAAATTCAAGGAATAATTTTAAAAGCTGTTTTCAGCACATTGAAAGAAATGTACGACAAGCTTGGGATTGATCCTAAATTAGAAAAAATTCATTTTGGAGAAGTAAATAAAATTAATAATTTTAGTAAATATTTGGATTTTATCGATGATACTCAAAAATACAATGATTATGAATTCAATTTTGATTTCAAAAACTACTTCTATGAACGTGGTACAAAGGATGTTTCAAAGAATATATTGATGTTTGCATTAAATGAAAAACAAGAATTCATCAATGAAAATGGTGAATCAGCATGATCTGCTTCAAAACAACAGCAAAAAGAATATGAGTACGAATGAGAATTGTCTAAAATGTCCGGTTCTATTCGTTAGTTATTAACTGCAATTTAGAAAACATAATGTAAAGTTTTTTTATGTTATGTTTTTTTTATTTCTTAATGTTATAATTTAAAAAAGAGAAGAGAGGAGAGATAAAACAATGCTTCCAAAAGATATTAAATGAGAGCCATCGGACGATGAAATTAATAACTTACCGGCCTTAAGACCGACATTAAAAGATAAAGTTAGCTTCGATGATGATATTGAAATGGCGACAGTGGTTCAAGATGTTGTTCAAAGACCGACATTTACTCAAGAACAGAAACCTCCTATTCAACCAATTATTAATATTTATGCTCCAGAAAAACAAGCTGAGCCTCAAGTTCAAAAGAAACGAAACTTCTTTAACAAGAACTTCTTACCAGAACAGTTAGAAAGTGTAAAAATTAGTAAAACTATTTCAAACGAAATATTTTGAGCTAAATTTAGATCTTATTTCTTCAGTTTAGCAGGAATAATTGCTTTATTAGTATCAGGATTGTTTATTTCAATCAAATACGTTGGAAACAATATCATTCCTCATTCAATGCATTTGCCAATTGTAATCAGTGTTTTCATCGGAATTGTTGGATTAACTTCATTAACTTATGGAATTGGAAAGATGATCGCTCTACGAGCAGGAATAAAATCCTATCGTTCAGCTCTCTATAATGACAGCGAAAGTGATGAAATTCCTTACTTTGTTTATTCACATTATGTGGGATTAATAAAAATTGGAGTTCGAATTAATTGAATTGCTTTATGAGTTTATATTTGAGGAACTATTGCCTTAGCAGCATTATTCGCAGCAAAAGCCATTGTTTCTAAAGCTTCATTCGATGCATCTTGCAAACAAGGGATTATTGTAACAGGAGCAACAATGGGAACTATGTTAGCTATCCAAATATTTACAGTAATTAGTGCTAAAACACACTGCAATAAGATGAAAAGCTTCTTCGGAAACGATGTTATTCCTCTTGATTTAGAAATGAAGATCAGAAAGAGAACAAATATGTTCTGAGCTATCGGTTCATTAATTGGATTAATTGCTATGTTCTTCGTTCTATGAATGCCTTACAGATTAATTGCTCGTAAAAAAGTGTTTGCTTTACCAATGAAGAAAAAATAAAAGTAGGTTAGTCCTGCTTTTTTTATGCTTTGATGTATAATCATACATAAGAACAAAGAAAGGAACAAACATGGAAATAACATTTACAAATAAATTAATTAAACAGCGAAAATTCTTTGTTGCGATCAATTCAATTAATTTTGCAGCTTTAATTGCATCGATAATTTTGTTAATTACTTCTTGTTTATTAACGAAATATAGTGGTGGAGGATTATGACACTTTTACACAGGAAAAGAATTTAAAGACTTTTCTATCGATTGAGCAATAATCATGTGTATTGGATCAACAATTTGATTGATTGTATGATTGTTTATATCTGCTTTTGCCGTTGATCGAGAAAAAGAAACCTTTAGATATTCAAATTGAGGATTGATTGTCCTTTCTGTATTAACAATTGTTGGATCAGGAATAACTTTGACTGTTCTTTCAGGAATTATCGGTGGTTTCTTGGTATTATTCAGATTTAAAAACAAAATTGGAACAAAACAAATTGAGGATACATTAAATTAATGGATTTAGAAAAAATTAAAAAAGAAACAAGAGATTTAGAAAACAGTCTTTTGTTCGCCGATGATGAAAATACCAAATTAATTAAAGAACAAATCAGATTAAACAACAAAGTAATTGAAGAATACTTGCTTTTAGAGGCCAAGGGTTTTGATTTTAGTTAAATTATTTAAAAAACATTTAACAACTAATTTAAAAATCGTGCTATAATATTAATAGTTAAGTAAAAGAAGGAGAAAGAAAATGACTTATAAAAAATTTGTAGAAGAAATCGCAGAAGAAAACAATATTTCTGTAGCTTTAGCTGGAAGAATTGCTAAAGGTATGCAAGCAAAAATTGTTGATAACGTTTTAAAAGACGGAAGCTTCAAAATGCCTGGATTAGGAAAATTCTATGCGAAAACATTAGCTTCTAAATCAGGAACTAACCCACAAACTAAAGCAAAAATCACAATCCCACAAAGAGAAACTATGAGATTAAAAATGAGTGCTAAAGTTAAAAAAGAACTAAACTAAGAAATTAGTTTTTTTTTTTTTTTTGCAAAATGAACATAAAAAAAGAGAGATAAAACTCTCATTTTTATTATTTATTCTTTCTATTTAAATAAGATCAATATCGGAAGCTTATTTAATTTTCGCCATTCGTTTAAAATGACTACCCTTCTATTATCTTTTATTTATCAGCTTTTTTTAAGCATTTATTGTTATTTTTGCCTATCAATTAACAAATATTTTGTTTTGTTATTAATTACATGTTATAATAATTTTAGAAAAATAAAGGAGTAAAAAAATGAAAAAAGATAGCAAGAAGAAATGATTGACCAAAAGCTTTATAATTCAAGCGTCAATTATGGCTTTTCTAATTTTAGGAGATATTGCTTTTGCTACAGTATCTGTCATAGCTTTAAACAATCCAGCAGTAGCAGGAGACAAAATTAAAGTTTCAGGATTAGGATATGGACTTTTAGTTTTCTTAATCTTAACACTTTTCGTTGGTGGTGTAATGTGATGATTAAAACCAAACAAAAACGAAACAAAAGTTGTTATTGACTACGATAAAATTATTTCAATGTATCAAGAACAAGCAAATGAAAAAATTGCTAAAACAATGAAAGATGTTTTATTAGAAAACAAAGAAGTAAAACATGTTGAAACAAAAACTGTAGAACATCAACCTGTCGAAACAAAAACTGAAAAAGAACCTTTTGTAGTTAAACCTTATAAAGACAAATAAAAAGAACACCTGTAAAGGTGTCTTTTTTTATTTAAAGAAGTTTTGTTCTAATTCGAAAATGTCGTTCCCTAATTCAATTTCTTCTTCAATGAAATAATAATCTTTGCTATTCATTAGTTATCAACTCCTCATTTTATTAATTATGAGAAATATACCACTTATCAAAATAAAAAACAAGCAACGTTTCAACCACATACGATTGAATAAGAGCTTGTTATTTTATTTCCTGTTATTAAGTGACTTCTATTAATGCACAATATATTTTGTATTTTTAGCATCGATCAATTTATTGATTTCTTTTGTTTCTTTGATCTTCTTTACAGTAGAATTGATCAAGATATAAATCAATGTAATTGGTCAGAATATTACTTCAATGATAAAAAGCATTATTTCAACAAAAGCACTTTTAGAATATCATTCTTTTAATCTCATAGTGAGTTCTCCATTTCTTCAGTTAAAAGATCTAACATAAATGTTTTTCTCTTTTTAGGAATTGTATTAATAACATTAATAAAACCATCGCTGTTTCCTAATAATGTTACATTCTTTTTAGCCCTTGTAATAGCTGTATAAGCAATTCTTTTATCTAAAAAGTTCATTCTTTCAAAGTCAAATACAACACTGACTTCTTGATATTCACTTCCTTGCGATTTATGGATCGAACAAACATATCCTAAATTAATTTCATCAAAAACACTGTTATCCTTGTAAGAATAAATGTTTCCTGATAATAGTGATTCAATAGACATTTCTTTTATTTGACGACCATTTTCTTTTAAAGTTAATGAACGAATAATTCCGGTTTCCCCGTTTGTAGTTCCCTTTTCTTTGTTATTTACGTTTCAAATTATTTTATCGCCTTTCATATAAGTAATTTTAATTCCATTTTCCATTTTATCTTTTCCAAAAGCATAATTGTTTTTTTCTTGATATAAACTTTGAACATAATTGTTTAATAAGACAATTCCATTTTCACCCTTTTTAAAAGGAGCTAAAAATTGTGAATCATTAAAGCTAATTTTATTCGCTTTTAAGAATTCAACGTTTTTCTTGATCAATTCTCTAATATCAGCATCGGTAAAATCACGTACGTTGTGTTTTTCGTTTAAATCTTGTTTGGTTGAAATTTTTCCTTCTTCAATTTTTTGAGCCAAATTGATAATTCCATTTCCTTCACCAACTCTGTGAATTTTATTTAAATAAGCTTTAGGAATTTCATCAAATAAATTCATATCTCATAAAACATCACCGACATTTACAGAAGGCAATTGGTTAATATCACCAACAAAGACAATTTTATCAAAAACAGTTCCAGTTAAGATCATATTTAAAGTGAAAATATCTAACATACTTGCTTCATCAACGAAAATAACGTTGCAATCTTTAACTTGAGAAACTCAATTTGACTCATCTTCAATTTCCTTGCTTGAATAAGGAGCTTTTAATAAAGTAGAGTGAATTGTTCTTGCTTCAAAATCAGGATTTACTTCGTTTAATCTATTAGCAGCTTTTCCTGTTGGAGCAACGAAAGTATTCTTTTTATCTGGGTTAAATGAACGATAAACTGCGTCCATTCCTTGAATTACTTTAGTTTTACCTGTTCCAGCTCCTCCTTGAAGAACCATAATTCTACTTTCCATAAAAACTTTGATTGCTTTCTTTTGATTTTTATCATAATGGAAGTTTTCTCCAATAGTTTTTTCAACTTTTTCAATAGCTTTGTCTATTTCTTTGTGGTCTTCATCAGTTAATTTAATATGATTATTCATTGATTTATAGATTATCTCTGCATTTTCTTTTTCTTTATCATAAAAAAGCTTAATTGAAAGTTTTCCATATAAATCAACAACTAATCCATCATTAATTAATTGTTCTAAAATTTTATTTAAATTGTTCTTTTCTAAATCTAATCTTTTAACAAAGAGGTCTTTTTCAATTCAAGTATCTCCTGTACGATTAAGAGCTTCTTTTAAGGTATCTAAAAATAGTCATTTTGGTCTTTCTGTTTCATATACATCACGATTAAAGAAGAAAACAATATCATCTATTTCTTTGAATTTGAATAAATCATTTTTAAATGAATAATCATAGAAGTTTCCTTCAAATAGCTTTTTAATTTGCCCTTCTGTTAAGCCTTCACTTCTCATTTTGAATAAAACATTTGTTTTTAAATCGTTTTTAGCGAAGAAATTGTTTAGTTCTTGTTCATCTTCGTGTTCAATTAGATCATCAATTAATTTTCTTGCTTTAGTGTATCCAATTAATTCAATTAATGGATCATTATTAGTTAAAATGGCTTTAATAATATCATCTTTGATATTTTCACCAGGTTTTGTGCTTTTTAAAATTTCGTCTTTGTATAATTCCACAATTTTTTCTGCAGTCTTTTTGCCAATTCCTTTAAAGCTTGAACTTGAAAGATAAGCTACAACATCAATTTTAGTATTTGAAACATAATCTTCGTATTTTGATACTTTAAAAGAAGTACCATATTTCTTTGATGTTTCAAAATTACCTGTTAAAAGATACTTATGCTTTGCAGCAACTTGTTTTGGAGCATTATTTGGAAAAATTACCTTAATGTTTTTATCATCATCAATATTTTTAGCAGTAACGAAACTAAAATTTCCACTTCTGAAACGTTCTTTCCCAACAATAATTTTAATTTGTTCCATTTTGATGTCTCCTTTATTTAATTATAACAAAAAGTGCCGAAAATTAATTCGACACAGGTTCATTATTTCCGATAATTGCGTTTATTCTATTGTTAAATTCTTTCAATTCAGTTTTATCAGTTTCTTCGATGTTTTCATACATATCTAATAGTACATTTGCTCTTAAAATGGCTGATTTAGCAATAATTTTATCTAAATAAAGCTTTTTCATTTCTTTATTATTACGGGCAAAAGTGGATTTTATTCCAGAATATTTTATTTGAAACGGAAAATTATTCCCATTTGGAACTAATTCGTTTTCATTTAATCTTCTAAGTGAAGTTCAATAGCTTCGATCATTAATTGTCTTGTCTTTTCTCTTATCAACAACTAATAAATAATAATCAATTGTTTTATTAACATTTTCGTTAATATTTTCATTTAGTTTTTTAAAAAAGCTTTTAAATTTATTCACTCCTTTTGGTTCTTTACCCGTTAAAGCTCAATAAACTCCTTCTTTTGATGAAATATTATCGGCTGAATTAAATGAAGTTGTTTTAATGTTGATAGGAATAAGAATATTATCTATTTTTAAAGCAATATCATATCAAAACCTAACAGGAGGAATTAAAACTTCAAATGTTTTGTTTTGTTTTTGAAATTTTTGAATTAAATCAATAATAATTTCTTCATGATCTTGACTGTCTTGACGGCCATCTTTCTTTTTATTAATTAAAGGTTTTAAACTAAACTCTTTCTTTAAATAATTGACTATTTCATTAAGAATACTCTCGATTTTATTCATTTTGTTCCTCTTTCTTTATAATTAAACCATCTTTATATTAAAACGCCAAAATGACCCCTTTTTGAAGCAATTAGACCCATTCTAATACTGTTGAAAGCTTAGATTCTTTCTTTTCCTTTAAGATATGGATCAAATTCGTCTTTAAACTTATCTCAAACTTCTTTTTCACTAATATCTTTTCAAATGGTCTTTTCTGTTCCGTAATTTGAATAGAATGTTGCTTCCATTTCAAATCTTCCCATTCCCATACCAGTGAATTGATAGTTAATTAATTCTCATGTTTTAGGAGTTCCATATTCAACTAAATCATATTTTTTAATTGCATTTGGATATTCATAATCATGTGTCTTATAGCTTTTGTATTTTTCTTCATAAACTTTTTCCATTTTAAAAGATTCAGAATTACAATCATATCTGTAAGCATAGTCAATCATTGGAATTAATCAGCTGATGTTACTTTTAACCCCGTCTTTTCCTCCGGCATATAATCTTGAATTTTTTCTTCTGTCTTCGTCACTAAACAAATAATTAATTGCTTGTGATAAACTATTAAATTCTTTATAAGAGTCCCTGCTTCAATTAGTAGTTACAACAGTAAAATAGTTATTTTCTTCATATTCAATTTCATCAATTAATTTATTCATAATATCTTCTCATTTCAATTTATTTCATTATAACATTTTTGCTTTATAATTAGTTTATTAGAATGGAAAACAAAAAAAATGAATAAAACTGATAAAAAACTAAAAAAGATTCAAAAATATGATAACAAGAAAGCTTTATGAAATAAGCTTCTTAAAAATGATCAAAGTTATGTAGATAAATGAGCATTAAAACCTTCTATTTGAAGACACTCAATTGGAATATTCTTGATTCCAGCAATTAAACATGATGTAAAACATGATAAAAGAAAAATCAACAAATACGACAAGAAAATAACAAAAATAAATAATAAAGATGTAGTGAAGGAAAAACAAGAAGCAGCAAGAGACTAAAGTCTCTTTTTTTATGTATAATAAAGGTATTACAAGGATTAAGGGACAAAATATGTTTGATTTAGATAGTTTTTATATTATTAAAGTTAGTAGAGATAAAATGGAGGAATTTAGCGAACAAGTCAATGAAGAAGATCCTAATATTGTTGCCTGTGATTTATGTGAGCAATGTTATGATCTTGGATTACAGGATTTTATTGAATATATTAATTTAGATACAAGTGAAGAAGGCTATGCTGACTATGATGGATGAAAACAATTCGTTAATTGTTCAAGCAAATATTGTGGATTGATCAACTTTAATGAAATTGAAGAAATTGAATGAACAAATGATGGTTATGTTGCTTTAAATAATGAAAAATCTGGTTATCCCGACGGAATTATTAAACAATCGGATTATTTAACTGTAAAAGAATTAATCAAACCATTAATTATAGATTATTTAAATAATGATCCATTATATTCAGAAACAGATGATTTTGTTGCTGATGACATCGACATGTCGGTAATTCAAAAATACTTAGTAAATGGAGGAAAATATGAAATATAACAGAAGCCAACAAAAATTAATTAGAAACTTTGCTTCAATTATCAATAGATTTTCTAAATTTGAGAATACTTTAACAACCATTCCTCAAACGCAAGCTATTATTGATAAATTAAATGTTGAAGGTATTGACGACTACGATTTAAAAGTAATTTTGAATCTTAAAAATGCTTACAAAACTATTTTAAATAGTTCAACACCGTTTGGATTATCAAATGATACAATGAAACGATTCAATAAAATTATTGGTGAAGACATTGTCTTTGAAGCAGGAACTAACAGAATTTCTCCAACAGGAGTTTCAACTAAAAATGGGCATATTGAAATTCCAAAATTTGAAATTGCTCAATTAAAAGATAAATTAGGTAAAAATGAACTTAAATTTAATAATATTGATGATCAAATTGCTGATTTTATTATTCAAATGATCACTTTACAGCCTTTTGAAGATGGAAATAAACGTACAGTCTTTGCTACAGCAAATGCTTATCTAATTTCACATGATTTAGGGTTAATTTCAATCAAAGAAGAAGATTTTGTACCGTTTAATGATGCTTTAGGAGATTATTATGAAAATAAATCATCAGAAAATTATCAAAAATTAAAACAAATTATTTTAAATAATTTTGATAAAACATTATAGGAGGTAAAAATAATGAACTACAAAGAATATAAAGAAAAAATCAAAGAAATAATTGAAAAACAAGAAATTCTTATAACTATTGATCTTTTTGGAACAGATAAAGAAAAAGAAAAAGCTTTCAAAAATTTAAAAGCAAAGAAAGAAAAACAACTAAAAGATTTAGACAACGGTATTGTTCAAGGAACTTTAAATTTTTATTCTGACCGTCATCCCGTTGTAATTCACATTAAAGAAGGGAAGAATCAAGAGGTTATTTGTGATGACATTAAAGAATACAACTCTTGAGTTCTTGACTCTGGTGCTGGAATATGAATGGTTGAATTCAATAAAACCAAACCAACAAATTATGAATTAGTTTGAAATAAATATATCGAAGGACTATCAGATAGCAAAAGAAAAAATCGTAAAGACCGAGGATACGATTTTCAACCGATTCATGTTGAAAGATATGAAGATCCAAGTTTTTAATAAAAGTTAAAACGTCTGTATGACGTTTTTTTATGTTAAAATTTGATTATTAAGGAGCAAAACAAATGGCTAAAAGAATTAAAATTGAAGATTATCCTTTAAACAAATATTTTAAATCACTTTCTAACAAAGGATTAAAAGTTAAGCCACATAGTGCTAAAAACAGAAGAGCAAGAAAAGAAATTTGGGAAAAAATCAATGAAAATATTGATCAAACTACTACAATAAATGAAATTATTGCTCTTTCTAACAAATATTTCCCTGAAAATAATGGCTTTTGAATCGAAAAACATACTCCAAATCAAGAAATGAAAGCTTGATGAACTAAAAGCGAAGATTTTATCAAAGAATATGGTGATCAACCGAATACAATTTTCAAAATTATCGTTTCTGGAGAAAAAATCTTTATCAAAACAAGAATTGTAATTAACAATGATTAAAGTAAAGAATTTAAAACATTGATGATATTACATTTCTATTTTCACAATCTCATTAGGAACAATTCTTTTAATTTGCCTACTAATAATTACAATAATAAAATCGATGAATAACTCTATCCCAACTGATTTAATCATAGGAATTGGAGTTCCGGCTTTTGCATTGTTTTTAGGAGGAATAATTATTTCTTTATTTAGCTCAAAAGATAAAAAGCCGATTAATCCTGAAAACATTAAAAAAGCAGTTAATAAAGACTTGATGGAAAAATACAAGGGTTTAAGAAGCAGAAATTAATTTTCAAAAACAAAAAAAGAAGCTGGAAAGCTTCTTTTCATTTGTAAAGTCTTGCAAGGAAAGTGCAAGGAAAGTTTTTGGAAAGTCTTTCAACCTTTGATGTTTTACTATCGTCTCATCAATTCGGCGTCAGCTATTTATTCCTATTAATTGCTGAACAATAGGTGTTAGAATCTTTTTAACCAATCTAACCTTTGATATATAATCCTTCAATTTTCCTGATCAACAATACGCCAACCTTTGAAGAACTTTAATATTATAACATTTTTGAGGCTTAAATCAAAATGACACAATTTTCTTAAATGTTAATAAGTGGAAAAGTCTCTGAAAAGCAAATAGAAACAAGTTAATTTTCAAAGAGCAAAAATTTGTTTAAAAAAAGTACTTGACAAGGTTATTTTTTCGAATTATAAAAGATGTAATCTTTTTTTTCTTAGGATTTTCTTTTACGGTTTCTTTTCCTTTCTTTCTTTTCAAAAAAATGTTTATTGTTGTTTGATCTTACAAATAAATAGTTAAATAACTAACTTAAATAGTTAAATATGTTAAAATTAACAATAAATAAGGAGAACATTATGACTCAATTAGAAAAAAGTACCAAAATTTGAAATGAATATAACAATAATGATGATTTTTACGAAGCAGTTTCAGATTACTGCAACAGTTTAACCCCTGTTTTTGCTTTCTATAAGACAGAAGGACAAGATGGTTTTAATGATCAAATCATGTATGTTCATGATAAAAATGGAGAATATCCACAAAAATACAATAATTACTTAGACTTTTTAGAAGATAATGTACCTACCGATGTCTTTATTGAAATATGTGATGATTTAATTAAAAATAATAAAGCAAGAAATTATAATATCGAGGAACAAAAATGAAATTAGCCAATTTTGTAAATAAATTAATGAAAAATAAAGATGTTAATAAAATTGACCACATTTTTTTAACTGATGAAAATGGAATAATTAGGGATAGTGTTCCTTTTTATGACGGAAAATTTCATCCCGAAAAAATTAAAAAGAATTTAGAAGTACTTCCCGTTGCCGAAATGATGACTTATTCTGACTTAAGCAGCGATGGGAAAAGCGTTATTTCGAAATTTGCTTATAAAATCGCAATAAAAGGGATCACTAAAACGAATTTAGCAGATGCTTTAAGATACACAAATGATTGCTCTAATAAATATTTCTATGATAAAAATGGTAAGTTTATTGGTGAAGAAGGACATTGTAGCTATGATATTAGTGACAAAAACAGAATGACTCCTGTTTTAAAAAGCTGATCAGAAGTGAAATGAGTTCAAGCATCTTCAAAAACATCAAATATAAAAGTACCTGATGTGATCATGATCTATAAATTAGACACAACAAAAGGAGAACAAAAATAATACAATGAATAAATATAAAATTAGTGGAGCATTGTTTTCAAATGATGAATGCAAATTTATTGAAGATACAATAAAAGCAAAAACAGCAAAGAAAGCTTTTAAAGCATTTAAAAATAAACATAATAGTTCAAAATGAAAAGTCAAATCAATGATTATTATTAAATAGTTGTACTGTTGTACATTAAAAGATGCTATAATAAAAAAAGTAATAAGGAGAAAGAATATGAACGATTTTCTTACTGAAAGATTCACTAATAAAGAGTATGCAAAAACAATTCCAGTTTTAGCAGAAAAAATAGAGAAGCTAAATAAATTGTCTGAAGCCACAGGTTCTGATATTTATTTAAGTATCATTTTCCCTTATGAAAAGAATAATAAAATCGAAATGTTTGACTATCAAACTGATTTATTTGAAGACACACACTACTATAAAAAACCGGTTTTTCAACCGATAAATAATGAAAACCCTAAATTAGATTGAAAAGCTTTTGATCTAAATCATGATTTCTTTATTAAATTAGCAACTTTCTACTATAAATCATCAAACTTTGCGATGTCTATTACTGAAGAAGAAGTAATTTCTAATAAGTACAATCCAAAAGTATTATTTGAAATGTTTAAAGATGGTCACTTTTCAGAAAAATTCGATTTTAAAAATTATTCATTTAAAGAATTAGAAGGAGAACAAAAATAATGGGTAACGACGACGTTTATAAAGCACCTAAAAAACCACCAAAAGAAAAAAAGAAAAAAACTTTAGAAGAAAAAGAAAAACTTAAACACATTATTATTCAAACTTCATTGTATGTTTGATTAGCAGCATCAATTGCACTATTCTTTGGATTCTTTGGTTCAATTTACAACCAAATTTCAACAGGAAAATGATGAAGTATCCTTATCTTCGGATTATTATTAATTTTCACAATCTTTATGTATTCTAAATTCTTATGAAAGAAAACAAGACGTGAAGCAATGAAAAGAAACCGTCAATCTAAAATTAAGCAATTGCAAGCTCAAGATCACCAAAACAAAATGGCTGAAATTGAACGAAACAAACGTGCTGCAATGGAAGCTGCTGCTGAAAAACAACTTGATATGAAAAACAAAGCTTTATTAAAATTAAGTGATGAACAAAAAGAACAAGAATTAGATGAAAAAGCACCTAAAGATTGAAAACAAACCGATGTTGATACAAGTGGATTTTCAGATGATACAGTTTATTTCGGAAACGATGATGATGAAGCTCCATTAGCTATCGGAGATCCAGACGATGATGTAAATTACGATGACGAATGAGACGATGATATGTTCGATGCTTCTCAAGAAGAAGCAAATCATGCTGCTGATTTAACACAAAAATACAAAGAAAAACAAAAACGTTAATTTTCAAAAGTCAAAAGAACAGAAATGTTCTTTTTTTGTTATAATTTGATATAGAAAGAACTAAAACGAATGCTAACAAACAACTTATATTTGAACAGAAAGGGAAAACCTTCAAAATTTAAAATTTTTATAGGATATGATTGTTCGATACTTTGAGATTGAGCAACTCTTTTATATGCAATTGTTTCACCTTTTGCTGTGTTAATTCTTTTATTGTTCTATAAAGACGAAAGTTTTTGTAAAACAGTCACAATTTGATTAATGGTATTTGAAGTAATTGCTGTTATTTCAAATATTTTCACTTGTTATTTTGTTTCACAATATTTTGCAATTAGAGATGTCTATGCTAAAAAGATTGATCGTTTAGGACTTATTTATTCTTTATGTGCATTAAATATTGGAATGTTTTTCTTGATTTGAATAAAACTACCAAAACAAGAAAGATTTAGTTTTAAATCACCTACTAAGTATAAAGAAGTTAAATCAAAAGAAAAGAAAACAAAGAAAAAACAAGAAAAAGCTCCTATTGAGGTCAAAATTGAGAATGTAGTGGAAGAAGCTCCTATCAAAGAAACTTCTAAAAAGGAAGTTGAAGCAAAAGTAATTAAACCTAAAAAGCAAAAGAAAAAGAAACATAAAAGACAAAGTTTGAGAAGTTTTTTAAATTCTCAACCTACTGAAGAAGATTTAAAAGTTTTAGAACGTAAAAAACAATCAGATATTTGAGAAAAAGGAAGAGAATAAAAATGAGTAAAGAAAAAGTAACAGAAGAATTTCAATATTTTCTTTCCTTGCCTTATTTGGACTTGGTAGAAGCATTAAAGCAAAAATATGCTAAAGTTGAAGGCGTTGGAGTAATTACTGAACCTTATTTTAAAAGAAAAAATAATGGTAAATTATCACCAAATAACAAAATTAAACGTGGAGAGTTTGGATTAGAAGTTCATCACGTTGCTGAAAATCAATTTTTAAATTTAGGCGATGCAAAGAATGCTGAAAAGCACGATTTTAAATACCAAATGCCTGATCAATTAGTTTATGCTAACCAATTAGAACACGCATTATTACACGCAAAGATCATTACAGAATATGATGGTGTAACAGAAAATGGAAAGCAAGTCGGTGAAGGAGGGTTATACACTTTCTTAATTCCCTTAATGAACGACTACTTTTCTGGTTTTACTGATTTAAAACCTCATGAAAAGACTAAAATGAGAGTAATTACTTCAAGAAGAATGGATCTTCTTATGTTAGTTAAATTCTTAATTGAAAATAAGAAGGATGGTCAAAGATTATATACTTCTTATTATGCTGGTGTTTATGATAAAAATAGTGGAAAACCTGTTTGAACAAACAAAGAAAATCTTCCTTTATATAATGCTTATGTAAAAATGGGAGCTGAACCATTCTCTGCTTTAACCATTAATGATATGGAAAATAAAGCAAAAGCTAACCCAATGGTTAATGGATCTGTAGAACATATCAGCAAAAAAACACATTGAGCAAGATGATACTGAATGTTTGGCTCAATTGTTACTTGAATAATTATTATTATTTATTTAGCAGTTAAAGGGTGATAAAATAAGAAAAAGAGGACAATATGGATAAACAATTAACAGAATTTACAACAAAAATTATTAATAAAATGATTGATCGACAAATGATCAATTCAAAAAAAGAATTGGACAGTTTTAGAGCTACACAAGTTCCAAAATTGATTTGATCTTTTTTAAAGAATGAAAAACACGTGCAACTACCCGAAGATTCTCGTATTATTTTCCCAATTGATGCAATTAATTGATGATTAGAAGAGAATAATTTACCAAATGAAGAATTGTACAAAATGTGAAAAGTAGTTAGAGACACAATTGATAAAATAGAAAAAGAAAAATATTTAAATAAATAAATAAAACGGATTAGGAGATATAATTAATGAACAAGAAGGAATTAACGGAAGAACTTATTTGTCTAATTCTTTTATCGAATTATGCTTCGTTTAATAGAAAAATAAAACAAGGAGCTTTCAAATCAATAAAAGATGTAATTAGAGAAATAAACAAACTTGAAAGAGACCCAGGAGCAATAGAAAGCATTGTAAATTCATTTGTTTATTACAATTTAGAAAATATTGAATCAATTGACTGACTTTATGTAGCTGCCTTTCTATTTGAAGAAATAGCTAACAGACATTGTTTTTATGATGGTAATAAAAGAACTGCTGTAAATACAGTAATTTACATACTTGAATTTTATTTAAATAAAAAGATCAAAAACCAAATAAATTTTAGTAAAATGCTTGATTTCGTTGTAGAAATAGTTAAAAATCATAACAATACATCAAAAGAAAAACAAATAGATGAAATTATTTATTTTATAAAAGAAAATATAATTGGAGATTAAAAAAATGAGTGAAAGAATGAAAATACTTATTGAAGTCACAAAAAGAAATATTGAAAGAAACTATAACAATCCAGATTATGTTAAATTAATGGAAGAGTTAGCGAAAAAATAAAGGAGTAAAAATGACTAAAAATGATTTTAGAGAGTTATCAAATGCTCAATTAAATTTAGAAAAAGCAATGAAACATTTAAAAGCTGTTTCATACGTAACTAATAGTAAGATAAGCATTGAAAAGAATTTAAATGGAGTGATTAAACAGTTATCACAAGAATTTTAGAGCAATAAATTATTGCTTTTTTTTATGAGAAAAGTTATACTATTTATAAAAATAGAGGAGCTTTTTATGGATAGAAGAGAATATATCGTTGCTAAAAAAGAAATTAAAAAAGAAGAAAAACGTTTAAAAATGGAACATAAAGAAAAAATTAAACAAATTAAACTTGATAAAAAGAGTTTAATTGCCGACGCAACGCAAAAAAATTTAGAAGATATTATTCAATTAATCATGAACACTTCTCATAAAGCAAAACATCAACAAATTCGTAGAATGCGTTCAAGAAATGGTAAAAACATTTGTGTTCAATGAAGAAAACAAGGGAAATACAATCCAAATAATGATAAAAAAGAAATGAAAGCAATTAAATAGTTAGGAAGTGATGATAAATGGCTAATAATATGGATAAACAACGTCAGAATCAGGAAAAGAACCGAAAAAGTACTGAACGAAGAAGAGAAAAAAATCATAAAAGACAATCTTCTAAAAAGAGTTCATTAGGAAAAATTTCTGTTGGAGTTTTAGGTGCTTCTGCTTTAGTAGCAGCAGTTACCGTTCCTACAGTCGTTTTATCAATGGGAGGAGGAGGAGCTGGAGTTCCAATTGCTCCACCAAATATCCCAACACCACCTGCCCCAGGTTTTTCTGGAGGGACTAACATCAATGTTCCAGCTTCAGGAGACCAATTACCAATTGCTAAACCAGGACAACCCGATGGAAATCAAGGAATCCCACCTGCAAATCCATCAATGCCTGATAAATCAACATTTACAGTTGCTTTACCAAGCCAGACTGATCCGAATACAAAAGCATATTGATATACAAGTCAAACTGTATTAGCAAATGAAATAAGTATGATGAAAAATAATGTATTTTATTTAACTTGTCACTCTTCTAATGGTTGATTCAATGCTCATTATAATGACTATGATGGGATTGTTGGATCTGATGGGATTTTAGATTGATTAAGTGCAACAATCTCAGGAAGCACAAGTAAAGTTGATTCTCGTGCTGTATGATTAAGAACTGATAGTAAGTCTCATTCAACTGATTTTATTTTCGCTTTTAATTTAACCGATTTCCTTTTAAATAAAGATTTTAAGGATTCAGCTAAATTACAATTAAACTTCTTGAATAAAGATAAAGAATACAATAAAAAAGAAGGAGTAAGCGATGATTCTCCTTTCAAATCAATGAATATCGCTCCTGATGATTTAACTTCAAAATCATTTGACGTAACAAAATCAGTTAATGCTGTTGCTAACGTTCAACAAAGTTATAAATTTGATTTCATAAAAGAAGCAACTCCAACATTTGATAATCCAAATTATCATAAAAAAGAAACAGACTCTAACGGTAATCCTAACGCACCTGAAAAAATCAAAGGTATAACAGGATTGAAAATTTCTCGTTATTGAAAAAATACTGATAAAACAAAACGAGAATTAGAAAATGGAGACAATGTTGGACAAATTTCAGACCCAAGTGGCATAATTTTTGATCAACAAGTTCCCTTTAATGAACAATGAGGAAATGATGGAAACATTATTAAACTTGTAGAAGAAGAAATTAGCAATAGAGGAATTGTACAAGATGGAATTGGACTAAACTCTTTCTTCACCTCAGGTGCTAAGGCAGATTTAGATAGCGATGGAAATATTATTATAACTCTTGACTCAGGAGATGATGCTTATACTTTTGACGCAAAAGTTTCATTTAAAACGACTAAATTTGACTTCATTTCAGAAAAAGATAAAAATGGAAAATACACTAAGCCAAGTGATGATATTCAAAAGAAAATGGCTCAAAACGCTATTTATTATTCTGAGGAAAGATCAGATAAAGATGATAATTTCGGATTTGACTACCATTCTTGAGACAATTCTAAAAATCCTTTTATTTCAGGTGATGACAACCAAGCCTTTTCTATTAAGAAAAATTATTTCGGTGGATTATATTGAAAATCAACAGGGAAAAATGGAGATCCATTCGACAACAACTTCACTTATGGAATTAATGTTAATATAAATAGTTCAAATGATAATATTTATTTAAAAGGAATTATTAAAGCACTTTTAGGAATTAAAAACGATGACAATCCAGACACTTTCACAAAAATATCTGATTCTGTCTTAAAAAATGTTGATATTTCATTCACTAATCAAAAGGACTCAAAATGACAAAATGATAATGATAATCAATATAAGACTGATTTAAATGGAAAAAATTATTTAACTATTGGTTCAAATGGTACAAAAACTGATTACTTCAGTCTTGAAAATGAATAAAAGCCTTTATCGGCTTTTTTCTTTTGTTTCATTTTAACGTGGTATAATTGTATTATTAAGAATAAAGGGGAATTAAATATGGGAAATTCAAAAATTAAAACATCTCTTTTTTTACTTGGAGGAGGAGCGATTTCAGCAGGTGCTGCTGCAGCAGTCACTACGCCAATTTTGATTAATAATGCAAAAACAAATACGTTGAAGACTAATGCAGCTAAATCTGGTTGAACAGCCATTAATAATCCTATTTTAGGAGATTATCAAGCTTTTAACTCAACTCGTGGTCAAGATGGATACTTTGTTTTACAAGCAGGAGGAGTCCCAGCACAAAAAGACTTTTCTCGTGATAAAGTCACATTTTTAGTTGCCAATTTAGATCCAAACAATGATGGAAAAACTGAAACATATTCGATGGATAATGATTTAATTTCATTAACATTGGATGGTGTTCCTTTATTAGTAAATAGTAATTCAATTGAAAAGAATTTCTATTTTGATTCTGTTTCAAGACAAATTTGAGATAAATTAACTATTTATTTAAATGCTCCTATTCCTTATTTCTTTGATAAAGATAAAACCTTAACTTCATCAATCACATATAACAAGAAAAAATTTGTTAATTCATCAGTTTTGAATAAATTTGATCCAAAAACCAACTTTTCATCAGATTTTTCTTACGTTCAAACTCAAACTAATTTACCTGCTGATGCTCCAATTACTTATAATACTGTTATGGTCGGAGTTCCTTCTGACCAACCTGGATATGATAAAGAAGGAAATTTACAATCAATCCCTGTTTTAGAACCACTTTTAGCAAATCAAATTACTGCTAAATTAAGAGTTTCAACAGCTGAAAAAGATGGAGATAACTGAAATTATGGAACAGAAAAAATAATTAACTTAAGCCAAGACTCAAATGGAAATGTTATCCCTCCAACTTTTGAAACTTATCAAAATAATCCTGTGTTAGCTTTCACAATTAACAAAGGATATACACCAATTATTGCTCCAGAAATTGGAGTTACTCAATCTCTTTCATTAGATTTATATTCAGGAACTACTTTGGTTAAGACTTATGAACATAAAATCATGAACCCATTAGTTCCAAGACTTGGTACTTCTGCCGGAATTACTGATGATTTTAAATCAATTTATATTCCATGTGTAAATTTCAGAAAAGGCATCGACGTTGATAACATCGATATTGAAGGATGAAATGAAGAATTAACTAAAGAACAACCTGATTTGCTTGGTAAAAATAACAAATATACAGGAAAAATTATTTATGATTATTCTTGAAAAGATACTGATGGTAAAGAAGAAAAAAGTAATGTTTTAAAAATTGATTTTGATTCTCCAATTGGTTGTTGAGATGAACAAAAGATTACTATTAAATTGGCTGATCAAGAAAACGGAACAGATACTGTTTCATTTGATCCAATTGATGTTACTATTCCAGCATATAATGCTACAATGCCATTTATGGCTGATGAAACTACAATACAAGATCCAAAAAATCCAGAAAGTTACATTTCTGAAAAAGGAGGAATTGTTCCTGGTGGATTCGATGAAAAAGGAAATCGTTTAGGAAAAGGTTATATCCACGTTAATGTAAATTATTTAAAAGGAGACAAAGCAGCTTTAGATGATCCTATTTTCAATAGTGAAGATCAAGCTAAGACTCAATTTATTGTTAAAAGATGAAATTCCGTTGATAAAAATCCAGAATCAGAAAATAATAAACTCTTTATCAGTAATTCTAAATTATCATTTGTTCAAAATGTTGATGATCAAAACGGAACAGCTGGTGCTCCAGCACCAAATGGTCGTGGCGTTGTTTCTATGTTAATAAAAGACAAAAATAATAATCCTATTGATTTTAAAGAATTAAATAGCACAGTAGATTGACACTTTTCAATTCACTATAAATTTGTTGATGTTTATAGTAAAGATAAACATTTAATTGAACACGATATTTTTGATTCAACTACTCATAAAGACACAGGGAAACCAATTGAAGCTACATTTGATCAAGATAAAGGTTCTGCTTTAACAATTTCACCAGTCAATTTTGTTAATAATGCAAAACAACACTTTAATGGTGATATTATTAAATTTAAATGAAATGATGCTCCAATCGCAGCAATGGATTCATGAGAACACTGAACTATCACATTAATTGATGATAAAAATATTCGAACTCAAATTTGTGACTATAATGACCCTTCAATTGCTAATGGTTGAAAAATTGAAAGTGATGGAATGGAACAAATTCAAATCACAAGACCTGATGCAAATGGAAATAGAACACGTTTCTTACGAGACAAGACAGTTTATAGAATAGAAGTTAAAGTAGATGGATATGATGGCAATAATTCTCGTGGTTCAACAGCTACAACTGCTAATTACCCTGAAACAGATTTCTATCCTGACGATCAAAACTTTGACACAACTTCTTTTGGCAAATTAGATGGTTCTATTAATCGAGATGCTAAAGGACACAACTTTGGTAAAAACTCTGATGATAGTTGAGGCGAATCAATGGGTTCATTTTCAAGCACTATCTCTTCAAGCAGCTATCTTTCATTTAAAGTTATTGATAAGACATCACCAGCAAATAGCCTTGCAGAAAACATGGATGACTTTTTTGCAAATTATCGTCAAATCTACTTCAAAAATGACAATGATAAGTGAAATGATGACAATTCAGCTTTTACCACAAATGCTTTTGGAACTTATGATTTTGACGAAGATGGTGGAACTGCTTATGATAAATACGATGTTAAAAACCCATTAAGCAGTTTTATTGATACTAAAAAAATTCAAGAAGCCAAACCAACAGCTGATCATCCTCTTATATTAGAAGCTGATAGAACAATAGATTCTAATCATGGAAATGGAGATTGAGGTTATGCTCACGCCCATTGATACATGTATATTTATTATGACGATACAACAATTTATTTCGCTCCTGCGATTAGTATAAGTACAAATCATAGTAAAGGACATGCTACTTTCAAAATGGCTGCTAAATTGCAAATTGATTCTATTCACTTCTATAAAGAAAATACTTCAGAATCAACAAAAGAAGATTATAAAAACATGCATGATACAAGTTGAACATCAACAGAAGAAACGGGAAATTAAAAAAAATGAAAAAAACAATATTAAAGAACATCTCTACAAAAAGAATAATTTCTTTTAGTGTCTTATTCTTTGCTTTGATAGTATTGCTAATTTTATTATTAGCTTTGGGATATGGAATTAAACAAGAAACTTTGAATTTAAATAATCAAAGCTATTCATATTCAAAAGACATTCTTTATCACTTACTGAATAAAAATGAAATTGTAAAAAAACAAGATCAATCCATTTCGATTGCAGCTGCTGTATTAGTAGGAATTGCTCCATTTATTTTAATAAGTGCATTATTTATTAAAAATGAAAAGAAATATTTCTACATTGGTGGAACTGCTGTCTTCATTAGTTGTGTAGGTTTAGTTTTAGGAATTTATGCTATTGCTGATTCTTACTATTCTGTACAAAATTGAATTACTAATTGAAATTATGAAAATTCAAATGCTGTTGAAGGAGCGATAATTAAAGACTTCTTTGTTAAATCTTTCTTTGCATTTGATATAGTATTGATTGTGGTTATTGCATTATGTGAAGTATTTGCAATTTTATTCGTTGTTTTCGATCAAAAAGGTGGAAAACAAGAAGGAATTCAAAATGAAGAACAAAAGAGCAATTCTATTCGTGATCAATTAAGCCAAATTTAATGAATAAAGGGGTCATTTTAAGGTTTTAACAACTGAAATGAATGAACATTAGTAGAAACAAAAAGAACACCTATTAAGGTGTCTTTTTTTATGATTAAAAGTTTTCTAAATCTAAAAGCTTTTCTTCTTTTTGCTCTGAACTATCTGGAACTCAATTTTCTACTTCATGTTTTTTAGCTGATGATAAATAGAACATTACAGCAGTCATAAATACTCCAATAAAGAATAAGAATACTCCAATTGTAAATAAGATTACTGATTTATCTGTCGATAATTTTTGAGTTAATCCTCCAACGATGAATCCTAACCCAATTGCTAACAACGCCATAAACAAGATAATAAATACCATAATCGCTGTTTGTTGTCTTTTAATAGTTTTTAAAGAAGTTTTCTTATGTTTTTTGACTTTTTGATCTTTCTGTTTTTTCTTTGGAAAAAGAACACTAAAGTTATCTCTGAATTTTCTTTTGAATTTGATTCATTTAAGTTTTGATTTATTCATAAAGCTCCTTTTGTGTTATACTAATTATATAAATTATATCATTATCGATGATATTTGAAAGGAATACTTGAGAAATGCCACAAATGGAATTTAATAACGGTTTTATTCGAACAATGAGAAATCAAGCTCAAGAACGTTTAGATACTGTTTCGAAAAAGAATAAAAAAGGTGAAAAATCAATTTATGAAACAAACCATGATGTCTTTTGATATTATGATGTTCCAAGAACAATTGAAGCTCGTAAAGCAGAAAACCAAAAAGAACTTGAACGTCAAGCAAAAGAACAAGAAAATGTTGCTTCAGCTAAAAATAAAATTAATTCTGAAAAGAAATTAACTGCTGATAACATAAATATTAATGATGTCGAACGTTTAATGGGAGATAAATCATTCTTAAAAAGCGAAATTTTAAATATTATTTGAAAACAATACCAAGATGCAGATAACGCTGTCTTTGATGGTATTAAAAACAATTTAAATCGTAAAGAAATTGAGGCTTTAAAGAAAAAACGTGAGGATTTACAAAATCGTTTAACTAAAGAAACTTGAAATGAATATTCTGTTTGATTTAACAGTGATACTCATAAATTCCAAGTTATTCGTGATAAAGAAGCAAGCGATGAAGCTTTCTATCCAATGGATGAAAGACAAAAAGACTACGAAGCAAGACATTATCCAACACAAGAAGACGATGAAGAAACAGTTAATGCTTTAACTGAATTATTAGCAATTACAACAAGGGAGATTAAATAATATGGCAGATGAATCAATAAATATTGCGTTATTTTTAGATTGTTTAACAGATCAAGCAAAAACCGGGAAATTTTCCGATACTGTTGGTAGAGACAATGAAGTTCATCAACTTGAACGTATTATGAACCAAACCTCTCAAAACAATGCAGTTTTAGTCGGACAACCTGGGACAGGGAAAACAGCAATCATTGAAGGATTTGCGAAAAACCTTGCAAAAGGTGCTGTACCCGATACTTTAGTTAATGCTAAACTTTATTCTTTAAACATTCCGAAATTAAACTCAATCGGTTATAAAGAAGATGTTCAAAGAGCATTCTTGGAAATTGTCGCTTGATTAAAAGATAAACAACAAGCTTATTTAACAGCAGCTGAAGATCCAGAAGTTATTAGCAAACCAGGACAAGCAATTTTATTCATCGATGAAATTCATAATGCCTTTGGTGGAACTTCAAACGATGGAGTAAATTTATTAGAAATAATTAAACCAGAAATGTCTCGTGGTGAAATTAAAATCATTGGGGCAACTACTCCAAATGAATACCGTGAAACAATTGAAAAAGATGAAGCTTTAGGTCGTCGTTTTCAACAAATTAAAGTTAAAGAAAACACAGTTGATGAAACAATTGCAATTTTAAGACGTATTAAACCTAAATTAGAATCAAAACAAAAGGTTAAAATTTTAGATAATGCCTTAGTTGCTGCAGCCGAATTGTCTGAAAGATATATTCAAGATGAATATTTACCTTCAAAAGCAATTAAAGTATTAGACCGTGTTGTTTCTCGTGTTGCTACAAACAGAGATACAGAACCATTAGAATTATTAAATGTAAATTCTAAAATTATTGACTTAACAACAGGAATCAACTCTTTAAAAGTTCAATTACAAGAAGATGAAAAAGACACTCAAAGTCAAATTCGTTTAACAAAAGCTGAAGCTGAATTAGAAGATTTAATTCATCAAAGTGATGTTTTAACTGCTAAATGAAGAAAAGACAAAATGACTTCATGAGAAAATGAAAACTGAAAACAATTAAAATCTCAAATTGATAATTTAATTGACTGATCTACTAATGGAACAAATGGATATGAAAAGAACTCTGATAGAGCAATTGAATTAAAATTTGAAATTAAGCCAACAATTGATAAATTGCAAAAAGAAAGTCAAGAAAGAATGGACGCCGTTTCATCAATTCAAACACAAGTAAGTGAAGTTGAAATTGCAAACGAAATTCACGAAATTACTGAAGTTCCTGTTCAAAAGATTAACGAAACAGAAGCCGAAAAATTATTACACATGCCTGATAACATCAAAAAGATGGTTGCAGGACAAGATCATGCTGTTGAAACTGTTGCCGATGCCTTACAAATTGCAAAATTCGGAACAAATAACCCTAATAAACCTTTAGGATCATTCCTATTCTTAGGAACTACTGGGGTAGGGAAAACTGAATTAGCAAAAGCATTCACTATCGAAGTTCTTGGTAATGAAAAGAAAATGATTAAATTCGATATGTCTGAATATTCTGATGAAAACAGTAAAAACAAACTAATCGGAGCTCCACCAGGATACATCGGTTATGAAAATGGTGGTACTTTAACCAATATTGTACGTAAAAATCCTTTCTCAGTTATTATTTTCGATGAAATTGAAAAAGCTGATAAATTAGTATTCGATATTTTCTTACAATTATTAGATGAAGGTCGTTTAACAGACAACCACGGGGTTGTAGTCGATTTCAAAAACGTTATTGTTATCTTTACATCAAACATGGGTTCTGATTTCATTAAGAAAAATCAACCATCTTCTAACATTGATCCAGAAGAATTGAAGAAAATTGTTCATAATGAAGGATACCGTGATGAATTTATCAACCGTATTAGTGAAATTATTGCCTTCAATACTTTATCTGATGAAACATTCAAGAAGATTATTGAAAAATTATTAGGAAGATTGAAAGAAAGATTTGAAGCAACTGACTATAACTTAACATTTAGCTCTGATTTAGTTGATTTCATTTTCAGCCAACAATCTAAAGAACAACGTATTGATAATGGGGCAAGACCTATGGGAGACTACATTGATCAAAAGATCAATGGTCAAATAGTAAAACGTTTTGGTCTTACTCGTCAAATCGAAAAATTTGTTCCTTACTTAGTAACAGTTGATAAAACAAAACCAAAAGGTCAAGAAATTGTTCTTATTAAATTAGATGACAAAGGGAATCCAATTGGAAAAACAATCACTTCTAAAAGAGAAGAACGTTCTAAAAAAGTAGAACCTAAAAAAACCGTTGAAAAGAATGAATCAGCAGAACAACAAGTTCAGGAAGAAAGCTTTGAAGAAATCGAAGACAATCCAAAACTAACTGCTAAAGCTCCAATGAGTAGAGAACGCAGTAAATTACAAAAAGCAAAAGAAAGGATGGCTAAAAAGAATGAATCATCTTTATAGAGTAGATTATGTAGTTTTCACCACTTCAAGTAAAAATTACAATACTGAAAATTTAGAAACTACTTCAAGAACAGTTAATGTTATGGGTTCTGGTGCTAAAGAAGTTGTAAATCAAATTATTTTAGACAACAAACCTAATGAAGTTATCATTTTAAAAACTGAAACATTGTTTTAAGCACATTAAGTGCTTTTTTTATTTTTAAATGTTAAAATATTACTAAATGAAAGGGGAATTGCTATGTCTCAAACATCAAATGAAGCTTTAGAACGATATGAGAATGAAAAAGCTTTAGAAGAAAAATACAAAGCTAAAAAAGCCAAAAATAAAAAGATTCATCATTATCGTATTCCAAAAATCTATAAGATCATCGCTTTTTGAATATTAGCCGTGGTTATTACAGCTTGTGCAGTAGTTGTCCCTATTATAAGTGTTAAACACGCAACACATTGAGGGGATAATGGAGTAAATACAAACCCAAATTTTGAAGTAAAAATTGATAAGAAAGGAAAATAGTCTATGTTCATGTATAAAAAACTTTTAGCAGCACTTGGTGCAACTACAATGATTATGTCTGGTGCTACAGCAGCATCGTCTGTTATTGTGGCCAATTTTTCAAATACAATTGATGCTGTTGAAAACAAATTAGGTTTTAAAATTGATAATCATTCGATCAAATACACTACAATTTCAAAATCTAAGCAACAAATGGGCTATACAAAAGAAGACGGAAGTGCTGGTCTTCTTCCTCAAGGAAACTACTTCACTTTTAAGATTAAAAAACAACATAATAAAACAATTGATTATACTTCACACCCTGACTGAGTTTGAAATTTAAACAGTAAAGATGGTCTTCCAAAAGAAAGAACTGTTCAAGGAACAGGATTCTATATTATTCGTAAAAATCCTGGAAGCAAAAAAGAAGTTGATGTTTTATATTTAAGAAAAGAAAACTATTCTGAAGGTCGTGGATGAGGAACTTTCTTCCAACAAACCATTTCTTCTGGAAAATATGAGTTATCTATCTTTAAAGCAAATGTTAAAGGACACGAACAAGAAACAAAATTAATGTACTTTTACGGAGGAGTTAAATTAGGAAACCACGATATTCCTAAAAAACAACGTACAGAATACAAAGATGTTCCATTTAAAGCACAATGAGCTACTTCAACAAACAAAAAAGATACTATTGTATATCCTGGAGGTTCAAAGAAAGCACCTAAACATCAGTCTTTAATTCTTGAACTTGAAATTAAATCTAAATATGATGATTTATTCCCTAACAACGGAAACTGAAAATGATTAGGAATTCAAAAGAAATCATACATCGGAACTCAAGTTTATAACTCTGAAACAGGAGAAACAGAAAGTGATCCACAAGATATTGTTCAAATTGTTAGAGAAGACAAAAAGACCATTAAGAAAACAACTTATGCAATCTATTCTGTAGATTTCAAAAACAATTTCTCAATGGAATCAATAAAAAGATTAGCAGGAATAGATAATGATATTTTATCTACAAACATTAAAATAGGTTTCCAAAACGATACTTATTTCGCAAATGCGACATTTAATCCAGATTTAGTAATACCACCAGATGATAAATAGAAAGAAGGCAAGCTAAAATGAAAGAAATTAATTGAAGACAAATATTTCACCCTACAACCAAGAAATTATTCTGAATTTTTGGATCTTTATCTGTTTGTTTCGCTGCAGGAATAACTGCAACAGTAGTAGAAACTGTAAAAATAAACAATAAGATTTCTAAAGATAATAAAAGAGATAACGTTTTACCAAATAAAGCTACTTCTATTTTCAATGAAATAACTGGAATTACTAAATATAAACAATATGGTTCAAGTGATTACAATTCTTCTACTTTGGTTATTAAATTTAAAGACGGTGTTAAAAACATCAGTGATTCTTCAGACATTAACATCGCTTTAGTTAATTCAGATGGAAAGAATTTATATTGAAATTCTAATTCATCAGTTTTATTAACATACGATGATTTAAAATCGCAAAATCCTGGAATGGATATTGATTCAGATCTTATTGGAAAGAGCTATTTCGAAGTTGTTACAACAGGATTAGACACAGGTAATCAATTTGATGATTCTAATGCTGCTTTATTCACTTTCACTTCAGATGAAGGAGCAAATATTTTTGCTAATTTAGATCTTTCTACAAATAATGGTTATCAATTGCAAATTTCTTCTTTAGGGGGAAATGGTTCAAAAGACTTCCCAATTACTTATAAAACAAGTGATGATAGCAATTTAAAAGATTTATATTCAGATTATTCAACTGACTCTTCGAAAGTAATGAAAGTTGTTCATTCTGAAACACTTAATGGTGTTGATCAAGGAAACCAAATCACTTTAAAGGTTAAAGATTTAACAAAATGAGAACCAAACGATGGAAAAGGATTAGAAAATTATGGTTTCAATTTCTATGATGCTAATAATGTTTCTTATGACTTATCACCAATAACTGCTTCATCTTTAAACTATGTAGAAAACACAATTCAATTCTCAATTAGTGATGATAGCTGATCTCCAGGAGGCTCAGGAGCTGCTTATTGAGGAAGCAAACTTGTTGTTTATAACAAAAGCACTTTAACAAACTCAATTATTGATTTAAGTGGAATTAAAAGTTCTGAACAATCATTAAGTTCTGATATTTCCTTAAAACGTGTATCAATTACTGCTCGTACTGACGGAACATTTGATATTAACAATCTTGGTATGAATATTGGTGTTTATAATTTCTACTTCAGTGCCTCAACAGGAAGCACGGATGAAACAGCAGAAGGAAAATGAACTCCAATTAAAACTTCACAATTCCCAAATAATCATGCCCCAGATGGATGAAACACAACAGATTGATTCAAATTAATGGTATTTAACACTAAAACATTCGAATGACATTCTGTTTCTTTCCAATTTAATCAAGTTCCTCCTAAAAACTAATAATGGCTAAAAAGAAAAAAGAGAGTGATTTTCCTAAACAAAAGAAAACCAAAGGCTCTCATAAAAAAACCAAAAAAACTTGAAGAATAATATTTAACTATGTTATTTTCCCAATTATCTGCCTTATCATAATTATAGCAATAGGAATGCTGATTAAACACTTTGTTCATTTTTAGAATAAAAAAAAAGACCTTAAAAAAGTCTTTTTCTTTTTGTCTGAATTTTTCAATTCTTACGATATTTCTTTGGTTTAACTTCTTTTTTTTGAATTTCCCTATATCATCTTTCTTTATTTGCTTGTTCTTGTTTTAAAATACTAATCTTTAATTTGATCACATCTTTGGCTTGTTCCATTTTAAAAATAAGCATTTCTGAATATTGAATTGAATTTAATAATCCACTATTTTCTCTTGTTAATCTTAAGTTTTCTTCTAATAAAGAATTGTATTTGTTAGTATAAAACTCATTGTCTTTTCTTGTTTTTTTATTTCATGCTGATCAAAAATGTTTGTTATTTTCGCCAATTAAAGTCATTGTTCTTTCTTTAATCAACTCATTATTTTTAATTGTTTTTTCATTTAAATCAGCTAATTTTGTTTTTTCTTTTTGTTCTTTTTTTAAATCTCTAATTTGTTTAGCTAATTGACGTTTTTGTTGTTCTAATTCCTTCATATTCCTTTAATTCTCCTTTTAAAATTTTAACATTAAGTTTATAATAAAACAAAAAAGGAGACATTTTATGAAATTAATGCAAAAAATAACCCGAAATGAATGAATAACTTTTGGATTATCATGTTTTACAGTACTTATTATTGGAATTGTTTTAGGAGCAATGGGAGTATTCGTTAAAACAGGTGGAGAAACAACAAAAATTCATTTATTACCATCAAATGATGTATCTAATTCAGCAACTTGAAAAGCATTAGCTATTTCCTCAATGGTTTTAGTATCAATTCCCGTTTTAGGATTAATAATTTCAAAATTATTTGAAGAAGGTTTATCAACAAAGATTTTTGCAACATCAATGAACGCAGTTCAATTAATTGGAGTTGTCTTAATGATTGTTAGTGTAAGCATTTTAGAAAGAGATCTTAACCAAACAGGAATGTTTGAAATGAACAAAGGAATCTTTGCAGGAGATATTATTTTAGGAGTTGTAGGATTATTCTCAACATCATTTGCTATTACAACTAATTGAATTAAATAGGAGGTGTCTATATGGATCAACATCAAAAAGAACAAATAATTGCTCAAAATAAAAGAAAACAAGAAGAGCAAAAGAGACAGCAAGAAAAAGAAAAAGAAAGCCAAAAACATGCTAAAAAAATAAAAGCTTCACGTAATAATGGAGATTTAAAAACAAATAAAGGCTTTTCTTGAAAGAAAGCATTATTAATTGCTTCACCTTTAACTGCTATCGTTGGGGCTGCAACAATTACTCCTGCTGTAATTATGGCTACTAAACCGGTTTCTATAATTTCAGCAGCTACACAACAAGCAATCGCACCAACGCCACCAGGACAAATTTTGCCTGGAACTACTCCACCTCCACCATCTGGAATTCCAAGTAATGGTTTCCCACCTTTACCAGCAGGTAAAACACCACCTTCAGGATCATTAGACCCTTCTACACCATTGCCTGATAACCCAACTATGCCTCCTGGAATGGATACTATTAACAAAGAAATTGTATTTAAAGACTATGTTTCTGATTCTGGCCACACATTTGGACAACCAGCTAACATTCGTTGATCATTTGATTCTGTCGGAGATAACAAGAACAAAAACTTCACTTATGTTTCAATTTGTGCTTCTCAATATTCTTATTGAATGCTTCAAAGTTTATTCAAAGGATTATATGATAAAGATTTAGGATCACCAATTAGCTGATTAAATGCTGAAATTGGTACTCAAGGTCAAGCAGATAACATTAAGAGTTATGGTTCTTACATTCAAATGGCTAATAATGAATTGTGATTCACATTTGCCTTCTCAACCTACGATTTAATGTGAAACTCTAAAGGAAAAGACAACTTAATTGTTAGAGCTCCTCAACAAGATGGAGAATTAGATCCAAATGGAATGCCCATTGGAAACAGAACTCCAGCTATTGAAATTAATACTAATTGAGATGCTTATCCAAAAGCAGATATTTATCTTGATCAAACAAACTCAACAAAGATTGATGGATTAAATCAATTTAGAGAAAACAGCTATGATGTTGCTTTGACTCTATTAAACTCTCAAAATGCTAATTTAAGTGCTAAAACCACTTGAACAAGTGATATAAAAAGTGATGATAAAGCAAAAACACACCAAGCAATTGGAGGAATTAATCTTACAAAGACTTATCATAACCCAATTATTGGAGATACAAGTGCTTTCTTCAGTCCAACTGATATTGCTAATTTACAAGTTGAATTAGACCAACATGGTTTTGTACATGATGCAATCGGAATTGAAAATTTCTTTGGTGCTAAAAGTGAAATTGAATTCAATAACAATGGAAGTATAAATATTAACTTTGCTAAAGGAGACACTAAAATCGGTGATGGAGCAGACGTTGTTTGACACCAAATTCAATACGGTGTTACAGTTTTATTCATTCCTTTTACAAAAGCTAAAAAAGTATGTTCAAGAATCTTGGGATACCGTATGGACGGGGGAACTAAACCCTTTGATTTAGCACGTTTTACAACAGCAAAATTAAAATTAACTGCTTTTAATGAGCCAAACATTTACATTAAAGGAATCTTAGAGGCTGTTGGAGTTGATGAACAACACTTCGGAAACTTAACAAGAGCAATCAAGAAAACTAACACTAAAGGAGATGCAAAAACTCCTCAATGAGACCCGGTTTATGCTGCAATGGCTAAAAATGATAACAATCAGCATTTTATACCAGTTCAAAATATTGATTGAATGGCTGATGATGCCTTCTGAAATATTGATTTGAGTAAATATAACAGTAAGGATTATCAAGAAGAACAAAAAACAGCTGATCAACCAACAGAAGTCCCACCTTCAATTGGATGAGCTAATTAAAAAAACACCTTAATTGGTGCTTTTTTTTTATGATTATATTTTGAATGTTCAAAAATGTTCTTTATCAATTGTTTAAACACGTCAAATTTGAAGAATAAAGGGGTCATTTTAAGGCTTCTTTTATTTTTATGAATAAGTATTGCCTATTATTCAAAATTAGCCGTTTTAAATGTCTTTTAAGGAATAAAAAAATGCCGATTAGGCATTTAATTTATCATCTGATTCAGAAATTACATCGATTTCCATTTTTAATAGATTTGTTAAGAATCTTTCGAATGGTTCTCCATCAGCTTCGTGAGCTTTGATGTAAATTGGATCTGCTAATAAAAGATTTCCGTTTTTCATGAAGTCTTTACGTTTCTTTTCGATTTTTAAACCTTTAGCTTCTGCTTTAGGTAAAACATCTTGAACGATAACATAGGCTTCTTGAATTCTTTGGTCTCCGTTTGTAACTTTTCCGTATTTACCATTTAATAGGTATTTTTCGTTTAATGTTGCTACAGGCATTGTTAAGATTGTTTCTTGAACTTCTTGCACTGCGTCTTGTTTTTTCTTTCGTCTAAACATTTATTTTAATCTCCTTTTATATTTATATAATAGCACATTTTTAATCTTCTGGTAGTTCTTCTTTGACTTTTACATTATTTAAAAAGAATTCAATCATTTTTTCTTCATCAACTTCACTTTGATTTTCTTTTAAATATTTTTCAGTAATAGCAATTGCTCCAACGATAATTTCATCTTTTACAATGTTTCTAAAACGTTTTCATTCTAATTTAGTATTTGCTAAAGCCCCAGCACGAATTTCTTTTGCGTTTTCTCTTGCTTCAGCAATTTCACGATCGAATCTAACTTGGGCGTCATTTAGAATGTTTTTAGCTTCATAAGTAGCTTTTAGAATGATTTCCTTTTGAAGTTTTAGTGCTAATTGAGTTTGTTTCTTTATTTCCTTTTTATCAAAATACTTCATTGTTATTCTTCTTCTAAAACTTGGTTAATATCAAAAATAAAAGAATTCATGTCTTCTAAATCGTTGTCCAAATTGGCAATATCTCCTAATAAATCAATATCAGTATCATTTAAAGAATCTAATCCATCAGGAAAGGCTTCATTTAATACTTTATAGATTTCATCAAATGCTTTTTTGTTAGCTTTATCTAATTCTTCTCCTATTTTTATAATCTTTTTTTCTTGTTCTTCTGTTAATCTTTTCATATTTTTCTCCTTTATAAGATTTCTTTTAAATGTTTTGCAATCTTTTCAAATTGATCTTTGTCTTTTGCGTATAAATTAATTACCAATTCACCATCGACAACTCCAATTTCATCAACGGGAAGTTCTGATACTAATTCGTTCAATTTATCATCTTTATCAATCAAATCTCTTTGAATTGTTCCGATGATCATATCTTCATCTAAACTTGTGTAGATGCCTAAATAATAGAAAGTATCTATATCAATATACTTTTTAAATTCTTTAAATTTCATTTTCTTGTTCCTTTCTTCTTAATAATTCTTTTTCTGAATTGGAAATCATTTCCATATACGAATCGGCCATTATTTGTTTGTAATAAATCATTTTTTGTAATTTGTGTCTTTTAACAAAACTATTACTTCTTTCATAACTTTTTTCTAATTTATTTATTTGATTAGTCAAGTTATTGAATTCAAGGTGAATAAACTCTAAAAAAACTGCATCTGCGACTTTTTCATAGTCTTTTTCTTGAAAACTAACTTCTTTTTGTTCTAAATTATCCATTTCTGCGAACTCTTCTTTCATTAGCACAAGGATTTTTCATAATTTCAATTATTTTATCAAAGTCCTTATCTCAAACTGCATTTTGAAGAATGAAATAATCTTTTCTCATAGCATCATCTAATCTCTTTTGTTTTTCATTTGTTAAATCAAACCCAGAAAAGTCAATGTTATAGTCCATGTTTCTTAATTGCTCATAAGCATTTTCTAATATTTCGTTTTTATCCATTGTTTTTCTCCTTTTCATCAAGAATAAGTGCAACTAATGTGTTGAAAGAAAGTTTAGAAACTTTTGAGTCTTTAATAAGAGTTCCTAAAGAATTAATTTCATCAATTTTTTCTTTAATACAATCAACTTCATCAGTTAAAAATGAAATTCTTTTTAAAACAACTAATAATAATTGTTCTTGTTTTTCTTTAACAAGATCATCAAAGCTTTTTCCTAAAAACTTCAATAATTGTTTTTTATAAATCTCAAATACTTTTTGCTTGTGTGCTTTAATATATTCTACAAAAACTTGATCAATATTTGATCCTAAAAAAGAATTAATAGCTTCTAATAAAAATTCAGGCGTTTCATAGAACTCAATTATTCCATAGCGATCTTTATTTTGAGAATATTTAACGCAATCATCAATCGCTTCGTATAAATTAATCATTTCTTTATTTTCCATTATTTATTTCCTTCTTTCGGTTTTATATCACTCGCCATGTATCATCCAACAAATGTAGATTGTTGCAAGAAATCTTTTGATCTCTTAATTGCAAAATTGATTGTTGCAGGGGATGATAAATCACAGTATTTTTTGTCTAATGTTCCAGAAAGGTTAATATGAACTTCTGTTACATCTTTTCTTTCATTTGTATTTATTAAACTGATGTTAGTAATTGTTGGTAAATCTTTTGGTTGATTTCCAAAGCCATAAGTTAAAGTGAAGTTATCTCCTTCATTTCAATATGTTGTGCTCATTCCAACAGGTAAATCATCATTTCTATCTTCTAAGAAAACAATTTCATTACGTAAATCATTTGTAAAGTATGAAGTTACAGGTTTTCCTGTTTTTAAATAATTACTTAATAGTGTTGATTTATTTGCGTGTGAATAGAAAGGCATGCTGTTTCCCGAAGAAACTCCTTCTTTACATGGCGTGTTAATTCGAGTATTTACGTTTAATGTTACAACTCATTGAGAATTATCAGAATCTTGTCAGTCAAATGATGGATTTATGTCTTCTAATTTTCTATCTAAAGTTAAAATAATTGTATTTTTAGAAAGAGCTGCTGAAATTGGCGAAAATGTTATTCCATTGTAATTGTTTTTTCCATTACTAATAGTGAAAAGAGATGGCGAAAGATCTCTAAAATTAGAGGTTGATTGTTCAGGAGTAGAACTTAAATCAAGAACGATTGTTTTATTCCCACTATCATAGTGAGGAGCATTTATAATATGAGCATCCCCTTCTGAATTTGAAGCAATTAAACTGTTTAGTTTTGCATTAACAATTGTTAAATTATCATTAGATTTATTTAAATTATCAATTAAAGTGTTGTCATATCCAGCTAAAACTTCGATTGCTTTATTAACTTCAATCAATTGTTTGTTTAATAGTACATCGCTTTGTTCTAAAAGAGACTTTTGTTGTAATAATGTTTCAACATTTCCATTAGTAGCTCCAGCGATTTGACTATCTAATTCTGATTCTTCTTTTGCATTGCTTGCTAAAGAAACAGAAATTTGATTTTGCTTTGATAAGTAATCACTATGTGAAGATTCAACTTGTCCTTTTTGTTGTATATAAATTGTAATACTGTTTGATATTTTTAAAGATAAATCTCCTAAAAAAGCCCCACCACCATTATCAATAGTAGCACTGTTAATTTTTCCTTGATCAATTGCTATTGGATCAGCAATATTGATATTAAAATCGCTTGAGTTTTTAGCAGGCTTGTTTCAACCTGGCTTTGCACAAGAAACAACTGCTGAAGGAGCAGTAGCGACCATTGTTAAGGCAGATAAAATTGAAAGCATTTTTTTCATAATTAATTACCTCCTAAGAAATTCCGTACCCTACTCATAAAGTAAGTGCAATTAAGAAAATTCCAATAATTCCTTCAATAGTTAATGAAGCAATATAACCAGCTCTGTATGGATGGTTAGTTTTATTATTTCTAATTTTTTCTCGTTTTCATTTAACTTTTTTAGGTTTTTTATTTGTTGATTCTTCATCATCATCGTCTAATTCTGAATCATCGTCTTTTTTATTCTTTTTGGGTTGTTTTACAACTCATTTTT